>NC_088399.1:2686471-2831471 GCF_034236695.1 Oncorhynchus nerka
TTGTGTGTGTCTATGTCTGCATGTGTGTGTGTGTGTGTGTGTGGCGTGTTTTATGTGTGTGTGTCTTGTTATGTTTGTGTGTATGTCTGTGTGTGTGTGTTTGTTTGTGTGTTTGTCTGTGTCTGTGTGTGTGTGTGTGTGTTTGTCTGCGTGTGTGTTTGTCTGTGTGTGTCAGTGTGTGTGTGTTTTGTGTGTGTGTGTCTGTGTGTGTCTGTGTATGTGTTTATCTGTGTGTGCGTGTCTGTGTGTGTCTGTGTGTCTGTGTAGTGCCTGTTTTTGTGTCTGTGTGTGTGTGGCCAGTGTCATTCTGTGTAGTCACATAGTGTTAGCCTGTGTCTGCGTGTCTGTGTGTGTCTGTGTGCCCTGTACATTCTGCAGTGTCTGTGTGCCTGGACTGTTAGCCTGGCCAGCCCTGTCTGTGTGTGTCTGTCTGTCTGTGTGTGTCTGTGTGTGTGTGTCTCTGTGTGCGTGTGTCTGTGTGCCTGCCCTGATACATTCTGCAGTAGTCACATCTGTGTGCGTGTGTAGTCACATACTGTTAGCCTGTGTGTCTTTGTGTGTGTGCGTGTGTCTGTCTGTTGCCTGTCTGACACTGCAGTAGTCTGTGTGTCTGTCTGTCTGTCTGTCTGTCTGTCTGCCCTGTCTGTCTAGTCATGTGTTGCCTGGCCAGCCCTGATACATGTGCAGTAGTGTCTGAGTGTGTGTGATGTGTCTGAGTAGTAACATAGTGTGCCTGGCCAGCCCTGATACATTCTGCAGTGTAACATAGTTTGCCTGTGATACATTCTGCAGTAGTAACATGTGTTGTCTGGCCAGCCCTGATACATTCTGCAGTGTCTGTTGTCTGTGCCAGCCTGATACATTCTGTGTGTCTGTCTGCCTGGCCAGTGTCTCTGTGTAGTGTGTGTTGTGTGTGTGTCTGCAGTGTCTGTGTCTGCCAGCCCTGATACATTCTGTGTGTGTTTTATGCCCTGATACATTTAGTAGTGTGTGTGTCTTGTTATGTTTGTGTTTGTCTGAGCCCTGATACATTCTGCAGTGTGTGTGTGCCTGGCCAGCCCTGATACACTGCAGTGTGCGTGTGTCTGCCAGCCCTGATACATTCTGCAGTGTCTGTGTGTGCCTGTGTGTGTGTCTGTGTGTTTGTCTGTCTGTGTAGTCACAGTGTTGTGGCCAGCCCTGATTTCTGTGTGTGTGTGTCTGGTGCCCTGTGTGCATGTCTGTGTGTGTCTGTGTGTCATGTGTGTAGTCTGTGTTTGTGTCTGTGATGTCTGCAGTAGTGTGTGTCTGGTGTGTGCATTCTCTGTATGTGTCTGTGTGTGTGTCTCTGTGTGTGCGTGATACATTCTGTGTGTTTGTCTGGCCAGCCTGTGTGTGTGTGTGTCTGGCCAGCCCTGTGTCTGCAGTAGTCACTCTGTTAGCCTGTGTGTGATACATTCTGTGTGTCTGTGTTGTCTGCCAGCCCTGACACTGCAGTAGTCATCTGTTAGCCTGGCCAGCCTGATACATTCTGCAGTAGTCACATGTGTTTGTCTGTGTCATTCTGCAGTAGTCACATGTGTGCCTGCGCCCTGGCATTCTGTGTGTCACTGTGTTAGCCTGGCGCCCTGTCTCTGTGTGTCTCTGTGCCTGGCCAGTGTACTCTGCAGTAGTCTCTGTGTGCCTGGCGTGATACATTCTGCAGTAGTGTGCCTGTGTGTCTCTGTGTGTTGCCTGTCTGTGATACATTCTGCAGTAGTCACTGTGTGTGTAGCCCTGAAATGTCTGCAGTAGTCACATAATGTTTCCTGATACATTCTGCAGTAGTCACACAGCCTGGCCAGCCCTGATACACCAGTCAAACTGTTAGTCTGAAGCCCTGCTGAATCAGTATAGTACTACCTAGAGAAAGAGAAGTCAGAGAGGTTAGTCTGGAAATTCTGCAGAGAGTGAGCCTGGCCAGCCCTGATACATTCTGAGTAGGGAGCCTGGAAAGCCCTGAGAGAACTAGAGATAGAGGGGGAAGAGAAATAGAGCCTGGCCAAAGACACTGAGAGGGTCAGAGAGAGAGCTGGCCAGCCCTGACAGGTAGGCAGAGCCTGGCCAGAGAGAAAGTAGAGATATAGTGTTAGAGAGAAAGAAAGTCAAAGAGAGATAGAGAGAAAGAAAGAAAGAAAGAAAGAAATTCTGCAAAGACAAGAAAGAAGCCTGGAGCCCTGAGAAAGAAAGAAAGAAAGAGAGCCCTGAGAGATTCTGAGAGAAAGAAAGTCTGGAAAGAAAGAAAGAGAGAGAGACTGAGCCTGGAGAATTCTGCAGAGAGAGAGAGCCTGGCCAGCCCTGAAATTCTGCAAAGAAAGAAAGAAAGAAAGAAAAGAGTCACAAGTGAGCCAGCCCTGAGATTCTGAGTAGAAAGAAAGAAATTAAGAAATTAATAATTCTGCAGAGAAAGTGTTAGCCTGGCCAGCCCTGAAAGAGTAGTCACATACTGTTTGTCTGGCCAGCCCTGAACATTCTGCAAAGAAAGACTGAGTCTGGCCAGCCCTGAGACATTCTGCAGTAGAATAAGAAATTCTGAGAGAAAGAAAGAAATTCTGAAAGAAAGAGATTCTGCAGTAGTCCTGATGCCCTGATAGATTCTGCAAAGAAAGAGCCTGGCCAGCCCTGATACATTCTGCAAAGAAAGACAGAAAGAAGAGAGAGAGAGAGAAAGAAAGAGAGAGAGAGAGAGCCTGGCCAGCCCTGAAAGCAGTAGTCAATAAAGAAATTAAGTCAAAGTTAGTCTGGCCAGCCCTGAGACATTCTGCAGTAGAAAAAGCCTGGCCAGAGAAAGAAAGAAAGAAAGAAAGAAAGAAAGAAAGAGAGAAAGAAAGAAAGAGAGTCACATACTGTTAGCCTGGCCAGCCCTGAGACACTGCAGTAGTAAAATACTGTTAGTCTGGCCAGCCCTGATACATTCTGCAGTAGTCACATAGTGTTAGTCTGGCCAGCCCTGATACATTCTGCAGTAGTCACATAGTGTTAGCCTGGCCAGCCCTGATACATTCTGCAGTAGTCACATAGTGTTAGTCTGGCCAGCCCCGATACATTCTGCAGTAGTCACATAGTGTTAGCCTGACCAGCCCTGATACATTCTGCAGTAGTCACATAGTGTTAGCCTGACCAGCCCTGATACATTCTGCAGTAGTCACATACTGTTAGTCTGGCCAGCCCTGAGACACTGCAGTAGTCACATACTGTTAGTCTGGCCAGCCCTGAGACACTGCAGTAGTAACATACTGTTAACCTGGGCAGCCCTGATACATTCTGCAGTAGTCACATAGTGTTTGTCTGGCCAGCCCTGATACATTATGCAGTAGTCACATAATGTTAGCCTGGCCAGCCCTGAGACACTGCAGTAGTCACATAGTGTTAGTCTGGCCAGCCCTGATACATTCTGCAGTAGTCACATACTGTTAGCCTGGCCAGCCCTGATACATTCTGCAGTAGTCACATAGTGTTAGCCTGGCCAGCCCTGATACATTCTGCAGTAGTCACATACTGTTAGCCTGGCCAGCCCTGATACATTCTGCAGTAGTAACATACTGTTAGCCTGGCCAGCCCTGATACATTCTGCAGTAGTAACATAGTGTTAGCCTGGCCAGCCCTGATACATTCTGCAGTAGTAACATAGTGTTAGCCTGGCCAGCCCTGATACATTCTGCAGTAGTAACATAGTGTTAGTCTGGCCAGCCCTGATACATTCTGCAGTAGTAACATACTGTTAGTCTGGCCAGCCCTGATACACTGCAGTAGTCACATACTGTTTGTCTGGCCAGCCCTGAGACACTGCAGTAGTCACATACTGTTAGTCTGGCCAGCCCTGATACATTCTGCAGTAGTCACATAGTGTTAGCCTGGCCAGCCCTGATACATTCTGCAGTAGTCACATAGTGTTAGCCTGGCCAGCCCTGATACATTCTGCAGTAGTCACATAGTGTTAGCCTGGCCAGCCCTGATACATTCTGCAGTAGTCACATAGTGTTAGCCTGGCCAGCCCTGATACATTCTGCAGTGGTCACATAGTGTTAGCCTGGCCAGCCCTGATACATTCTGCAGTAGTCACATACTGTTAGTCTGGCCAGCCCTGAGACACTGCAGTAGTAACATACTGTTAGCCTGGCCAGCCCTGATACATTCTGCAGTAGTCACATACTGTTAGCCTGGCCAGCCCTGAGACACTGCAGTAGTCACATAGTGTTAGTCTGGCCAGCCCTGATACATTCTGCAGTAGTCACATACTGTTAGCCTGGCCAGCCCTGATACATTCTGCAGTAGTCACATAGTGTTAGTCTGGCCAGCCCTGATACATTATGCAGTAGTCACATACTGTTAGCCTGGCCAGCCCTGATACATTCTGCAGTAGTCACATACTGTCTGGCCAGCCCTGATACATTCTGCAGTAGTCACATAGTGTTAGCCTGGCCAGCCCTGATACATTCTGCAGTAGTCACATAGTGTTAGCCTGGCCAGCCCTGATACATTCTGCAGTAGTCACATACTGTTTGTCTGGCCAGCCCTGAGACACTGCAGTAGTCACATACTGTTAGTCTGGCCAGCCCTGATACATTCTGCAGTAGTCACATAGTGTTAGCCTGGCCAGCCCTGATACATTCTGCAGTAGTCACATAGTGTTAGCCTGGCCAGCCCTGATACATTCTGCAGTAGTCACATAGTGTTAGCCTGGCCAGCCCTGATACATTCTGCAGTAGTCACATAGTGTTAGCCTGGCCAGCCCTGATACATTCTGCAGTAGTCACATAGTGTTAGCCTGGCCAGCCCTGATACATTCTGCAGTAGTCACATAGTGTTAGCCTGGCCAGCCCTGATACATTCTGCAGTAGTCACATACTGTTAGCCTGGCCAGCCCTGATACATTCTGCAGTAGTCACATAGTGTTAGTCTGGCCAGCCCTGATACATTCTGCAGTAGTCACATACTGTTAGTCTGGCCAGCCCTGAGACACTCTGCAGTAGTCACATACTGTTAGCCTGGCCAGCCCTGATACATTCTGCAGTAGTCACATACTGTTAGTCTGGCCAGCCCTGATACATTCTGCAGTAGTCACATACTGTTAGCCTGGCCAGCCCTGATACATTCTGCAGTAGTCACATAGTGTTAGCCTGGCCAGCCCTGATACATTCTGCAGTAGTCACATAGTGTTAGTCTGGCCAGCCCTGAGACACTGCAGTAGTCACATACTGTTAGTCTGGCCAGCCCTGATACATTCTGCAGTAGTCACATAGTGTTAGCCTGGCCAGCCCTGAGACACTGCAGTAGTCACATAGTGTTAGCCTGGCCAGCCCTGATACATTCTGCAGTAGTCACATACTGTTAGTCTGGCCAGCCCTGATACATTCTGCAGTAGTCACATACTGTTAGCCTGGCCAGCCCTGATACATTCTGCAGTAGTCACATAGTGTTAGCCTGGCCAGCCCTGATACATTCTGCAGTAGTCACATAGTGTTAGCCTGGCCAGCCCTGATACATTCTGCAGTAGTCACATACTGTTAGTCTGGCCAGCCCTGATACATTCTGCAGTAGTCACATAGTGTTAGCCTGGCCAGCCCTGATACATTCTGCAGTAGTCACATAGTGTTAGCCTGGCCAGCCCTGATACATTCTGCAGTAGTCACATACTGTTAGTCTGGCCAGCCCTGAGACACTGCAGTAGTCACATACTGTTAGTCTGGCCAGCCCTGATACATTCTGCAGTAGTCACATACTGTTAGCCTGGCCAGCCCTGATACATTCTGCAGTAGTCACATAGTGTTAGCCTGGCCAGCCCTGATACATTCTGCAGTAGTCACATACTGTTAGCCTGGCCAGCCCTGATACATTCTGCAGTAGTAACATACTGTTAGCCTGGCCAGCCCTGATACATTCTGCAGTAGTCACATAGTGTTAGCCTGGCCAGCCCTGATACATTCTGCAGTAGTCACATAGCCCTGTTAGCCTGGCCAGCCCTGATACATTCTGCAGTAGTCACATACTGTTAGCCTGGCCAGCCCTGATACACTGCAGTAGTCACATGGCCAGCCCTGTGCAGTAGTCACATCTGGTCTGGCCAGCCCTGATACATTCTGCAGTAGTCACATACTGTTAGCCTGGCCAGCCCTGATACATTCTGCAGTAGTAACATACTGTTAGCCTGGCCAGCCCTGATACATTCTGCAGTAGTCACATAGTGTTAGTCTGGCCAGCCCTGATACATTCTGCTGCAGTAGTCACATACTGTTTGTCTGGCCAGCCCTGAGACACTGCAGTAGTCACATACTGTTAGTCTGGCCAGCCCTGATACATTCTGCAGTAGTCACATAGTGTTAGCCTGGCCAGCCCTGATACATTCTGCAGTAGTCACATACTGTTAGCCTGGCCAGCCCTGATACATTCTGCAGTAGTCACATAGTGTTAGCCTGGCCAGCCCTGATACATTCTGCAGTAGTCACATAGTGTTAGTCTGGCCAGCCCTGATACATTCTGCAGTAGTCACATACTGTTAGTCTAGTGAGACACTCTGCAGTAGTCACATGTTAGCCTGGCCAGCCCTGATACATTCTGCAGTAGTCACATACTGTTAGTCTGGCCAGCCCTGAGACATTCTGCAGTAGTCACATACTGTTAGCCTGGCCAGCCCTGATACATTCTGCAGTAGTCACATAGTGTTAGTCTGGCCAGCCCTGATACATTCTGCAGTAGTCACATACTGTTAGTCTGGCCAGATACCCTAGAGACAGCCCTCTGCAGTAGTCACATACTGTTAGCCTGGCCAGCCCTGATACATTCTGCAGTAGTCACATACTGTTAGTCTGGCCAGCCCTGATACATTCTGCAGTAGTCACATACTGTTAGTCTGGCCAGCCCTGATACATTCTGCAGTAGTCACATAGTGTTAGCCTGGCCAGCCCTGATACATTCTGCAGTAGTCACATAGTGTTAGTCTGGCCAGCCCTGATACATTCTGCAGTAGTCACATAGTGTTAGTCTGGCCAGCCCTGATACATTCTGCAGTAGTCACATAGTGTTAGTCTGGCCAGCCCTGAGACACTGCAGTAGTCACATACTGTTAGTCTGGCCAGCCCTGATACATTCTCTGTCACAGCCTGGCCAGCCCTCACATACTGTTAGCCTGGCCAGCCCTGATACATTCTGCAGTAGTCACATAGTGTTAGCCTGGCCAGCCCTGATACATTCTGCAGTAGTCACATACTGTTAGTCTGGCCAGCCCTGATACATTCTGCAGTAGTAACATACTGTTAGCCTGGCCAGCCCTGATACATTCTGCAGTAGTCACATAGTGTTAGCCTGGCCAGCCCTGATACATTCTGCAGTAGTCAAATACTGTTAGTCTGGCCAGCCCTGATACACTGCAGTAGTCACATACTGTTTGTCTGGCCAGCCCTGAGACACTGCAGTAGTCACATACTGTTAGTCTGGCCAGCCCTGATACATTCTGCAGTAGTCACATAGTGTTAGCCTGGCCAGCCCTGATACATTCTGCAGTAGTCACATACTGTTAGCCTGGCCAGCCCTGATACATTCTGCAGTAGTCACATAGTGTTAGCCTGGCCAGCCCTGATACATTCTGCAGTAGTCACATACTGTTAGCCTGGCCAGCCCTGATACATTCTGCAGTAGTCACATAGTGTTAGCCTGGCCAGCCCTGATACATTCTGCAGTAGTCACATACTGTTAGTCTGGCCAGCCCTGATACATTCTGCAGTAGTCACATAGTTTGTTAGCCTGGCCAGCCCTGGCCAGCCCTGAGACATTCTGCAGTAGTCACATACTGTTAGCCTGGCCAGCCCTGATACATTCTGTAGTCACATAGTTAGCCTGGCCAGCCCATATTCTGCAGTGTTAGTTAGCCTGGCCAGCCCTGATACATTCTGCAGTAGTCACATACTGTTAGCCTGGCCAGCCCTGATACATTCTGCAGTAGTCACATAGTGTTAGCCTGGCCAGCCCTGATACATTCTGCAGTAGTCACATAGTGTTAGCCTGGCCAGCCCTGATACATTCTGCAGTAGTCACATACTGTTAGTCTGGCCAGCCCTGAGACACTGCAGTAGTAACATACTGTTAGCCTGGCCAGCCCTGATACATTCTGCAGTAGTCACATAGTGTTAGTCTGGCCAGCCCTGATACATTCTGCAGTAGTCACATACTGTTAGCCTGGCCAGCCCTGATACATTCTGCAGTAGTCACATAGTGTTAGTCTGGCCAGCCCTGATACATTCTGCAGTAGTCACATACTGTTAGCCTGGCCAGCCCTGATACATTCTGCAGTAGTCACATAGTGTTAGCCTGGCCAGCCCTGATACATTCTGCAGTAGTCACATACTGTTAGCCTGGCCAGCCCTGATACATTCTGCAGTAGTCACATAGTGTTAGCCTGGCCAGCCCTGATACATTCTGCAGTAGTCACATACTGTTAGTCTGGCCAGCCCTGATACACTGCAGTAGTCACATACTGTTTGTCTGGCCAGCCCTGAGACACTGCAGTAGTCACATACTGTTAGTCTGGCCAGCCCTGATACATTCTGCAGTAGTCACATACTGTTAGCCTGGCCAGCCCTGATACATTCTGCAGTAGTCACATACTGTTAGCCTGGCCAGCCCTGATACATTCTGCAGTAGTCACATAGTGTTAGCCTGGCCAGACACCTGATACACTGTTTCTGCAGCCCTGTAGTCACATAGTGTTAGTCTGGCCAGCCCTGATACATTCTGCAGTAGTCACATAGTGTTAGCCTGACCAGCCCTGATACATTCTGCAGTAGTCACATAGTGTTAGCCTGACCAGCCCTGATACATTCTGCAGTAGTCACATACTGTTAGTCTGGCCAGCCCTGAGACACTGCAGTAGTCACATACTGTTAGTCTGGCCAGCCCTGATACATTATGCAGTAGTCACATACTGTTAGCCTGGCCAGCCCTGAGACACTGCAGTAGTAACATAGTGTTAGTCTGGCCAGCCCTGAGACACTGCAGTAGTAACATAGTGTTAGCCTGGCCAGCCCTGATACATTCTGCAGTAGTCACATAGTGTTAGCCTGGCCAGCCCTGATACATTCTGCAGTAGTCACATACTGTTAGCCTGGCCAGCCCTGATACATTCTGCAGTAGTCACATAGTGTTTGTCTGGCCAGCCCTGAGACACTGCAGTAGTCACATAGTGTTAGTCTGGCCAGCCCTGAGACACTGCAGTAGTATCATACTGTTAGTCTGGCCAGCCCTGATACATTCTGCAGTAGTCACATAGTGTTAGTCTGGCCAGCCCTGATACATTCTGCAGTAGTCACATACTGTTAGCCTGGCCAGCCCTGATACATTCTGCAGTAGTCACATACTGTTAGCCTGGCCAGCCCTGATACATTCTGCAGTAGTCACATACTGTTAGTCTGGCCAGCCCTGATACATTCTGCAGTAGTCACATAGTGTTAGCCTGGCCAGCCCTGATACATTCTGCAGTAGTCACATACTGTTAGCCTGGCCAGCCCTGATACATTCTGCAGTAGTCACATACTGTTAGCCTGGCCAGCCCTGATACATTCTGCAGTAGTCACATAGTGTTAGCCTGGCCAGCCCTGATACATTCTGCAGTAGTCACATAGTGTTAGCCTGGCCAGCCCTGATACATTCTGCAGTAGTAACATACTGTTAGCCTGGCCAGCCCTGATACATTCTGCAGTAGTCACATACTGTTAGCCAGGCGTTCTGCACAATGCAAAATCATTGGGTCGTCGGCCAGCCTGTCCTCTGGATTCGACCCCCAGTCCAACAGCCAGTCGGAGCGAGCCAACCAGACTTAGAGATGACTCTTCACTGCCTGGTCTCCACCAACCCTACCACCTGGAGTCAGCAACTGGTATGGGTTGAGAACGCTCACAACACCTTTCCTTGCTCTGCCACGGGTCTCTCGCACTTCTAGTGTTCTTTGGGCTATCAGCCTCCGCTCTTCCCTGAGCAAGAGGAGGAAGTCAGCAATCCGTCTGCCCAGATGTTCATCCGCCTCTGTCGCCGTACCTGGAAGAGAGCCCGGGCCGCTCTGTTGAAGACCACTTCCAGGTATAGGCGACAAGTGGATCGCCACTGGACCCCTGCTCCACGCTATCGGCTCGGGCAGAGAGTATGGCTCTCCACCCAGTACCTGCCCCTCCGGGTGGAGTCCCGTAACTTTTCCCCCCATTTCATCGGCCCGTTCCCCATCTCTAGAGTCATTAGCACCACTGCGGTCTTCTGCTACCGCGTACCCTCCGTATTCACCCTACTTCCCATGTGTCTAGGATTAAGCCGGTGTCTCACAGCCCTTTGTCTTTTGTTTCCAGGTCCACCCCTCCCCTGTGTCATTGATGGCCATCAGGCGTACACGCTGAGACGCCTCCTGAGTGTTCGACCACGGGGCAGGGTTTTCCAGTAGCTGGTTGACTGGGAGGGTTACGGCCTGAGGAGAGGTGCTGGGTCCCCGCTAGAGACATCCTGGACCCAGCCCTCATCGCTGACTTCCACCGCCGGCACCCCGGTCAACCAGGTAGGCACCCAGATAGGACGCCAGGGGATGGGGCGGTACTGTCACAGCCTGTTCTGATTCATCTGTCTTTGTGATTGTCTCCACCCCCTCCAGGTTCTGAGTCCGCCTGCCTGACCACACTGCCTACCCTGACCTTGAGCCTGCCTGTAGTCCGGTACCATTGCCACTCCTCTGGTTACCTGACCCCTGCCTGTCCTGACTCTGAGCCCGCCTGCTTGACCACTCTGCCTGTCGTCCGGTACCGTTGCCCCACCTCTGGTTTACTGACCCCTGCTTGTCGTCCGGTACCGTTGCCCCACCTCTGGTTTACTGACCCCTGCCTGCCTGCCCTGCCCTGCCCTGCCTGCCCTGCCTGCCCTGCCCTGCCTGCCCTGCCTGCCTGCCCTGCCCTGCCCTGCCCTGCCTGCCCTGCCCTGCCTGCCTGCCTGCCTGCCCTGCCCTGCCTGCCCTGCCCTGCCCTGCCCTGCCCTGCCCTGCCCTGCCCTGCCCTGCCCTGCCCTGCCCTGCCCTGCCCTGCCTGCCCTGCCTGCCTTGCCCTGCCCTGCCCTGCCTGCCCTGCCTGCCTGCCTGCCTGCCTGCCTGCCTGCCTGCCTGCCTGCCCTGCCCTGCCCTGCCCTGCCCTGCCTGCCTACCCTGCCCTGCCTGCCTGCCCTGCCCTGCCCTGCCCTGCCTGCCCTGCCTGCCTGCCCTGCCTGCCCTGCCCTGCCTGCCCTGCCCTGCCCTGCCCTGCCTGCCTTGACCTGTCTCTTGGCTGCCCCTGTTGCATTATTAAACCATTGTTAACTCGACGTTGTCTGCATCTGGGTCTTACCTTTATACCTGATAGACAGAATATGCATCTGGGTCTTACCTTTATACCTGATAGACATAATATGACTTTTGAAATATCTTTATTATTTTGGAACTTCTTTGAGTGTAATGTTTACAGTTAATTTTTATTGTTTCTTTCACTTTAGTTATTATCTACTTCACTTGCATTAGCAACGTATGTTTCCAAGCCAATAAAGATCAATGTTAACATATGTTTCCCATGTCAATAAAGAGCAATGTTAACATATGTTTCCCATACCAATAAAGATCAATGTTAACATATGTTTCCCATACCAATAAAGATCAATGTTAACATATGTTTCCCATACCAATAAAGATCAATGTTAACATATGTTTCCCATACCAATAAAGATCAATGTTAACATATGTCTCTAATACCAATTCCAATAAATCCCTCAAATGTAATGTAATGTACTGTAATTTAATGTAATGTACTGTAATTGACAGGGAAGGAGGGAAAGAGAGGGAGCTTGGGAAGGAATGGAGTAGGATCTCTATGACAATATTACTGAGCCAACCTATCATTAATTCTCCTGATGAACCGTCCCACACACAGAGAAAGGGAAAGACAGAAGGGATGGGGAGAGAGAGAGAGAGAGAGAGAGAAGAGAGGGAGAGGAGAGAGAGAGAAGAGAGGGATGGAGAAGAGAGAGATGAGAGAGAGAGCGATGGAGAAGAGAGAGATGAGAGAGAGATAGAGAGCGATGGAGAAGAGAGAGATGAGAGAGAGAGATAGAGAGCGATGGAGAAGAGAGAGATGAGAGGGAGAGGAGAGAGAGAGATCGATGGAGAAGAGAGATGAGAGAGCGATGGAGAAGTGAGGGAGAGGAGAGAGAGAGATAGAGAGCAATGGAGAAGAGAGAGAAGAGAGGGAGATGGGAGAGAGAGATAGAGAGCGATGGAGAAGAGAGGGAGAGGAGAGAGAGAGATAGAGAGCGATGGTGAAGAGAGGGCGAGGAGAGAGAGCAATGGAGAAGAGAGAGATGAGAGAGAAGAGGAGAGCACGAGAGAGAGAGAAAATGATGACACATTCAGCAGCAGCGTTTCCCTGTATAGCTGACAGTATGAGTTAGTGTCCTACACGTACAGACCTGCCGTTGCCACAGCAACCCCGGGGTGATGTCCGTTCGTCTGAGGAGGATGAGGATGGAGCGACGGAGGGAGGGGGGAGGAATATAGAAATGATATAGCTACTCACTGTGATGATGCTATCCTGCACAGAGGTGTGACTATCATGGCAGCTTGGATGTAGCCGGCAGCCTCGGCTCGGCTCTTTCTCTCCTCTCTTCCGAGGAGCTTCTTCAACTCTGAAATGACTTGCGGTCCTCCCTCTGTCCTCCACCCTGTGAGTCACTCCACCAGCAGCATGGCTGTGTGTCAGCAGCATGGCTGTGTGTCAGCAGCATCACATCGTCTCCACAGAAACACACAGCACCGGACCTCAGCCAGAATCACTTCTGTCTCATCACCTGTCTTCAGCCAGCAGCATCATGTCTCTGTCTCATCACACCTGCCTTCAGAAAGCATCATGTCTCTGTCTCATCACACCTGCCTTCAGAAAACATCATGTCTCTGTCTCATCACACCTGCCTTCAGCCAGCAGCATCATGTCTCTGTCTCATCACACCTGCCTTCAGCCAGCAGCATCATGTCTCTGTCTCATCACCTGTCTTCAGCCAGCAGCATCATGTCTCTGTCTCATCACACCTGCCTTCAGCTAGCATCATGTCTCTGTCTCATCACACCTGCCTTCAGCTAGCATCATGTCTCTGTCTCATCAGCTGTCTTCAGCCAGCAGCATCACTTCAGTCAGCAGCATCATGTCTCTGTCTCATCACCTGCCTTCAGCAGCACTGTAAAAATGTGTGTCAGTGAGCTATGTTGAACACTTCTGTTTCCTGGGGCTACTGGGGTCTCTGGGGCTACTGGGGACTCTGGGGCTACTGGGTCCTCTGGGGACTCTGGGGCCTCTGGGCGGGGCCTCTGGGTGGGGCCTCTGGGTGGGGCTTCTGGGGCCTCTGGGCGGGGCCTCTGGGTGGGGCTTCTGGGAACTCTGGGCGGGGCCTCTGGACGGGGCCTCTGGGCGGGTCCTCTGGGTGGGGCTTCTGGGGCCTCTGGGCGGGGCCTCTGGACGGGGCCATGGAATGTCTACTGCTATCTGGGTCCTTACACTATCTTCTCTTTATTTTAGCAGATGGCCAGGTCATGTGACAACCAAATATGGACATGATTATATATTAAAGATATATTATTATTCAATATCTAAACTAAATGATCTGCCAACTATGTGAGCTTTCTTTTAGGACCGTGAAGGATTTAACACTAGAACCGTTGGGGTTGCCTTTGCAATGAATAGCTGCCGTTTTACGGGATTCTGACCTGTTATTTTCTCTGTTTTTTTTCTGTACTGAATTGAACTGTTCTTGTACATTCTTGTTTACGCCGTCGTTTCCTATGATCGAAAAAGAGCTTCTGAACATCAGAACAGCGATCACTCCTATGAGTTGGATTTCTACTTCAACGAGTGGGCGGAGCAGGACATACTGCTCACCCCGGATGAAGCACTAATCCTCAAGACTCCGAAAAGGAAGATACCTTAAGAGATGCGGGCACCCTCATGAATCTACGTCGTAAATAAATCTGCTCTACTCTGTTCTATGGGCGAACGTATAATCGCTGGAGAATAAACTGGACAAGCTCCGTTCAAGTCTATCCTATCAACGGGACCTGAAGTACCTGTAATATCCTACAGTTCATTTGGAAAGTATTCAGACCCCTTCCCCTTTTTCACCTTTTGTTACGTTACAGCTTTATTCTGAAAATGATTAAATCATTTTTTTCCCCTCATCAATCTACACACAATACACAATAATGACAAAGCAAAACAGGTTGTTAGAATTTTTACAAATGTATGAAATAAATACAGAAATACCTTATTTACATAAGTATTCATACTCTTTGCTGTGAGACTCGAAATTGAGCTCAGGTGCATCCTGTTTCCATTGATCATCCTTGAGATGATTCTACATCTTGATTGGAGTCCACCTGTGGAAAATTCAATTGATTGGACATGATTTGGAAAGGCACACATCTGTCTATATAAGGTCCCACAGTTGTCAGTACAATGTCAGAGTAAAAACCCAGCCATGAGGTCGAAGGAATTGTCCACGGAGCTCCGAGACAGGATTGTGTAGGGGCACAGATCTGGGGAAGGGTACCAAGACGTTTCTGCAGCATTAAAGGGCCCCAAGAACACAGTGGCCTCCATCATTCTTAAATGGAAGAGGTTTGGAACCACCTAGACTCTTTCAAGAGCTGTCCGTCCAGACAAATTGAGCAATTTGGGGAGAAGGGCCTTGGTCAGGGAGGTGACCAAGAACCAGATGGTCACTCTGACAGCGCTCCAGAGAGGTCTTCAGTGGATATTGGAGAACCTTCCAGAAGGGCAACCATCTCTGCAGCTCTCCACCAATTAGGCCTTTATGATAGAGTGGCTAGATGGACCACTTCTCAGTAAAATGCACACATTTGCCAAACGTCACCTAAAGGACTCTCAGACCATAAGAAACAAGATTCTCTGGACTGATGAAAATATTTAACTTTTTGGCATGAAAGCCAATCGTCATGTCTGGAGGAAACCTGGCACCATCTCTATGCTGAAGCATGGTGGTGAAGAACCAGATGGTCACTCTGACAGCGCTCCATGGCACCACGCTGAAGCATGGTGGTGAAGAACCAGATGGTCACTCTGACAGCGCTCCATGGCACCACGCTGAAGCATGGTGGTGAAGAACCAGATGGTCACTCTGACAGCGCTCCATGGCACCACGCTGAAGCATGGTGGTGAAGAACCAGATGGTCACTCTGACAGCGCTCCATGGCACCACGCTGAAGCATGGTGGTGAAGAACCAGATGGTCACTCTGACAGCGCTCCATGGCACCACGCTGAAGCATGGTGGTGAAGAACCAGATGGTCACTCTGACAGCGCTCCATGGCACCACGCTGAAGCATGGTGGTGAAGAACCAGATGGTCACTCTGACAGCGCTCCATGGCACCACGCTGAAGCATGGTGGTGAAGAACCAGATGGTCACTCTGACAGCGCTCCATGGCACCACGCTGAAGCATGGTGGTGGCAGCATCGTGCTGTGGGGGATGTTTTTCAGAGGCAGCTACTTGGAGACTAGTCAGGATCGAGGGAAATATGAATTGAGCAATGTACAAAGAGATCCTTGATTAAAACCTGCTCTGGAGCGTTCAGGACCACAGCCTGGGGTAAAGGTTCACCTTCCAACGGGACAACGACTCTAAGCACACAGCCAAGACAACGCAGAATTGGCTTCAGGACAAGTCCTTGAGTGGCCCAGCCAGAGCCCAAACTTGAACCCGATCTAACATCTCTGGAGAGACCTGAAAATATCTGTGCAGCAACGCTCCCCATCCATCCTGACAGAGCTTGAGAGGATCTGCAGAGAAGAATGGGAGAAACTCCCCAAATACAGGTGTGCCAAGCTTGTAGCACTATACCCAAGAAGACTTGAGGCTGTAATCGCTGCCAAAGGTGCTTCAACAAAGTACTGAGTAAAGAGTCTGAATAGTTACGGAAATGTGATAGAAATTAGCACACATAAAAATATATTTTTTAAATTTAACTGAATAAATGGTCTGAATGCTGATATAAATGTCATATTTCAGATGTAAAAATGTGTAATTGCAAATCTACAAACCTGTTATTGCTTTGTCATTATGGGGTTTTGTGTGTAGATTGATGAGGGGAAAAAATGATTTAATCCATTAAAGAATTAGGTTGTAACGAAACAAAATGTGGAAAAAGTCAAGGGGTCTGAATACTTTCCGAATGCATTGTGTGTTTCTAGGAGTCATGGATGGACAAGGATAATATTTCTATCAGGGTTTTTTCATGCATGAGCAGGGCCATCTCAAGGGGGGAGGTGTGTCTCTTTGTTATCAACAGATGGTGCACAATCTCAAATAATAAGTAAGTCTGAGGTTCTACCTAGAAGGCCAGCATCCCGGAACCTCTTCACTGTTGACTTTGAGACTGGAGTTTAACGGGTACTGCCAATTAAATATTTGTGAGGCGTCTGTTTCTCAAACTAGACACTCTAATCAAATCAAAATCAAATCAAATGTATTTAACATCTTGTCCATGTTCTGTTATAATCTCCACCCGGCACAGCCAGAAAGAGGACTGGTCCCCCCTCAGAGCCTGGTTCCTCTCTACCTGGCACAGCCAGAAGAGGACTGCCCCCCCCTCAGAGCCTGGTTCCTCTCTACCTGGCACAGCCAGAAGAGGACTGGCCCCCCCTCAGAGCCTGGTTCCTCTCTACCTGGTACAGCCAGAAGAGGACTGGCCACCCCACATAGCCTGGTTCCTCTCTAGGTTTATAATCTCCACCCGGCACAGCCAGAAGAGGACTGGCCACCCCTCATAGCCTGGTTCCTCTCTAGGATTATAATCTCCACCTGGCACAGCCAGAAGAGGACTGGCCACCCCACATAGCCTGGTTCCTTTCTAGGTTTCTTCCTAGGTTCTGGCCTTCCTTCGCGTTTTTCCTATCCACCGTGCTTCTACACCTGCATTGCTTGCTGTTTGGGGCTGGGTTTCTGTACAGCACTTTGAGATATCAGCTGATGTAAGAAGGGCTTTATAAATACATTTGATTTGAGTGTCGAACTGCTTTATCTTGGCCAGGTCGCAGTTGTAAATAAATGATCAATATGTAAACAAAACAGAACAATGAATTACAACATCTATCGTTTAAGACTTTACCCAGGATCCGGCTCGGCTCAATCATTCCTGACATGGGCCAGCACCCAGGTCTGTGGCCCAATGCCAAGTTCATGTACAAGTCGGAACTAGGAAACACGGACATTTCCAACTTGCTAACTGGTTATAGTTGAAGCAGTTAGCAAGTCAAACATTTCTGAGTTTCCAAGTTCTGACTAGCACGTGAATGCAGCACAGCTGCTCACATGTTTGGCGCAATGGACCGGGCAGAATGACGAGGGTTTAAATAAACGTGTTAGCTGACAACGTCATGAAAATGATGTGTACGTTTCCACCAGGCAGGTTTCAGCATGTTGTTGTTGTGATTCTAGATGGCAAGAATGATAAGAAACTGTAATGGTGGGAATTGTTAATGTCTCGTTTCAGCTCATTTCATCTTGTTTTTAATACCATGTATTGTTTTGAGGTATTTTGAATGATTTCATATGAATGCTAATGTAACAATACATTCTTCACCTCTTCCACACTGGCTTTTTACCATCATTAAGCTTCTCATTACACATAACAGACCAGTAAATATTTGTTCTTCAACCCTGGTAGGTTGACCGATAACCTGTAACCCCCCTAGTGACTCCCCATCCCGCATGCGGGAGCGTAATCATCGCCTGACACTAATTAGCATAACGCAATGGACATAAATATCCCTAGAAAATATTCCTATTCAAGAAAATCACAAATGAAATACATTGAGACACAGCTTAGCCTTTTGTTAATCACCCTGTCATGTCAGATTTTCAAAATATGCTTTACAGCCAAAGCTAGACAAGCATTTGTGTAAGTTTATCGATAGCCTAGCATAGCATTTTGTCCAGCTAGCAGCAGGTAACTTGGTCACGGTAATCAGAAAAGCAATCAAATTAAATATTTTACCTGTGATGAGCTTCGGATGTTTTCACTCACGAGACTCCCAGTTAGCTAGCAAATGTTCATTTTTTCCCAAAATATTATTTTTGTTGGCGAAATAGCTCCGTTTGTTCTTCACGTTTGGCTGAGAAACCCCCCGGAAATTGCAGTCACAAAAACGGCAAAAATATTCCAAATTAGCTCCATAATATCGACAGAAACATGGCAAACGTTGTTTATAATCAATCCTCAAGGTGTTTTTCAAATATCTATTCGATAATATATCCATCGGGACAATTCATTTTTCAGTAGGACCGACTGGAGTAATGGCTACCTCTGTATTTTACGCGAGAATCTCTCTGGCAGCATCAGGTGACCACTTGCGCAATGTAGCCGCCTACCGCTATTCTTCAACAGAAATGCGTAAAACTACGTCACAATGCTGTAGACACCTTGGGGAATACGAAGAAAAAGTAATCTGGTTGATTGCCCATTCACTGCTCAATAGGGACGCATTGGAACGCAGCGCTTTCGAAAGATGAGGCACTTCTGGATTGGATTTTTCTCAGGCTTTCGCCTGCAACATCATTTCTGTTATACTCACTGTTATGGATACAGGTATCCTGTGTTCTTTTCTCTCCTTCTCCCCTCACAGATGAAAATCATCACTCCCCAATCAGTCACCAATCAATCATCAATCAGAAGACAGACCTCCTCCTGTTTCCTACCCAATCACAGTTCCTTTCCCTTGGTTTAAAAACACTGTCAGTTGTTTGCTCTAGAGCTTAATCTCTCTGTAGGTCTCTCTGTTTCACTCTCTCTTTGTGTATTGACCTCTCTTTTGTTTGAGCACCTCCATAGCACTTTGTCATCACCTGTGAGTATTGTTTTTGGTTATGGTGTTTGTTTGTTGCTGGTGGGAAAAGGGGGAAACCAAATCAAATCAAATCAAATCAAATTTATTTATATAGCCCTTCGTACATCAGCTGATATCTCAAAGTGCTGTACAGAAACCCAGCCTAAAACCCCAAACAGCAAACAATGCAGGTGTAAAAGCACGGTGGCTAGGAAAAACTCCCTAGAAAGGCCAAAACCTAGGAAGAAACCTAGAGAGGAACCAGGCTATGTGGGGTGGCCAGTCCTCTTCTGGCTGTGCCGGGTAGAGATTATAACAGAACATGACCAAGATGTTCAAATGTTCATAAATGACCAGCATGGTCGAATAATAATAAGGCAGAACAGTTGAAACTGGAGCAGCAGCACAGTCAGGTGGACTGGGGACAGCAAGGAGTCATCATGTCAGGTAGTCCTGGGGCACGGTCCTAGGGCTCAGGTCCTCCGAGAGAGAGAGAAAGAAAGAGAGAATTAGAGAGAGCATATGTGGGGTGGCCAGTCCTCTTCTGGCTGTGCCGGGTGGAGATTATAACAGAACGTGGCCAAGATGTTCAAATGTTCATAAATGACCAGCATGGTTGAATAATAGTAAGGCAGAACAGTTGAAACTGGAGCAGCAGCATGGCCAGGTGGACTGGGGACAGCAAGGAGTCATCATGTCAGGTAGTCCTGGGACATGGTCCTAGGGCCCAGGCCAGTTGAAACTGGAGCAGCAGCATGGCCAGGTGGACTGGGGACAGCAAGGAGTCATCATGTCAGGTAGTCCTGGGGCATGGTCCTAGGGCTCAGGTCCTCCGAGAGAGAGAAAGAAAGAGAGAAGGAGAGAATTAGAGAACGCACACTTAGATTCACACAGGACACCGAATAGGACAGGAGTACTCCAGATATAACAAACTGACCCTAGCCCCCCGACACATAAACTAATGCAGCATAAATACTGGAGGCTGAGACAGGAGGGGTCAGGAGACACTGTGGCCCCATCCGAGGACACCCCCGGACAGGGCCAAACAGGAAGGATATAACCCCACCCACTTTGCCAAAGCACAGCCCCCACACCACTAGAGGGATATCTTCAACCACCAACTTACCATCCTGAGACAAGGCCGAGTATAGCCCACAAAGATCTCCGCCACGGCACAACCCAAGGGGGGGGCGCCAACCCAGACAGGCCGACCACAACAGTGAATCAACCCACCCAGGTGACGCACCCCCCCCCTTGGCTTTGTAGGTTAGCAGTAAAACCTTGAAATCAGCCCTTGCTTTGACAGGAAGCCAGTGTAGAGAGGCTAGCACTGGAGTAATATGATCAAATTTTTTGGTTCTAGTCAGGATTCTAGCAGCCGTATTCAGCACTAACTGAAGTTTATTTAGTGCTTTATCCGGGTAGCCGGAAAATAGAGCATTGCAGTAGTCTAACCTAGAAGTGACAAAAGCATGGATTAATTTTTCTGCATAATTTTTGGACAGAAAGTTTCTGATTTTTGCAATGTTACGTAGATGGAAAAAAGCTGTCCTCGAAATGGTCTTGATATGTTCTTCAAAAGAGAGATCAGGGTCCAGAGTAACGCCGAGGTCCTTCACAGTTTTATTTGAGACGACTGTACAACCATTAAGATTAATTGTCAGATTCAACAGAAGATCTCTTTGTTTCTTGGGACCTAGAACAAGCATCTCTGTTTTGTCCGAGTTTAATAGTAGAAAGTTTGCAGCCATCCACTTCCTTATGTCTGAAACACATGCTTCTAGCGAGGGCAATTTTGGGGCTTCACCATGTTTCATTGAAATGTACAGCTGTGTGTCATCCGCATAGCAGTGAAAGTTTACATTATGTTTTCGAATAACATCCCCAAGAGGTAAAATATATAGTGAAAACAATAGTGGTCCTAAAACAGAACCTTGAGGAACACCGAAATTTACAGTTGATTTGTCAGAGGACAAACCATTCACAGAGACAAACTGATATCTTTCCGACAGATAAGATCTAAACCAGGCCAGAACATGTCCGTGTAGACCATGGGCATACACTACCCGTAGGTAAACTTTGTTAAATAAACTAGTTAGAACTGGGTGGACCACCCACTGTATTTTTGGTTAGTTAGTTAGCTGTTGTTAAAGTAGGCTAGTCTAACTTAGGGATGTTTTTGAATACTTATTGTTTCTTTCCTTGGGTCCAGCTCAGCCCCTTTTCCTGCGCCCCCCATTACCGTGTGTTTATTAATAAACCCTGAGTTTGACGGTAGATTTCAGTTGTCGTGGTTATTTCGTTCACACTTTGTCACTATTATAAATTGCATGAGTTATGTTAAGGGTCTCATTACCATCCCCCCTAGACTGTCTGGCCAAAAGGGATTCATAACACTCACAGACAATATGTTTACAGTTTTGGAAACTTTAGAGTGTTTTCTATCCTAAGCTGTCAATTATATGCATATTCTAGCATCTTGTCCTGGCAAAATATTCCGTTTACTACGGGAACGTTTTCTTTCTCCCCCCAAAAAAATACTGCCCCCTAGTCACAACAGGTTTTAAAGGGACTAGTTACAGTTTGAAGCTGTAACTACAAAACTTTTTGTATGACCTCTTATTCACTATATTAGGCCCAGCCTGACCTCTTATATACTATATTAGGCCCAGCCTGACCTCATTCACTATATTAGGCCCAGCCTGACCTCTTATACACTATATTAGGCCCAGCCTGACCTCTTATACACTATATTAGGCCCAGCCTGACCTCTTATATACTATATTAGGCCCAGCCTGACCTCATTCACTATATTAGGCCCAGCCTGACCTCTTATACACTATATTAGGCCCAGCCTGACCTCTTATACACTATATTAGGCCCAGCCTGACCTCTTATACACTATATTAGGCCCAGCCTGACCTCTTATACACTATATTAGGCCCAGCCTGACCTCATTCACTATATTAGGCCCAGCCTGACCTCATTCACTATATTAGGCCCAGCCTGACCTCTTATACACTATATTAGGCCCAGCCTGACCTCTTATTCACTATATTAGGCCCAGCCTGACCTCATTCACTATATTAGGCCCAGCCTGACCTCTTATACACTATATTAGGACCAGCCTGACCTCTTATACACTATATTAGGCCCAGCCTGACCTCTTATACACTATATTAGGCCCAGCCTGACCTCTTATACACTATATTAGGACCAGCCTGACCTCTTATACACTATATTAGGCCCAGCCTGACCTCTTATACACTATATTAGGCCCAGCCTGACCTCATTCACTATATTAGGCCCAGCCTGACCTCTTATACACTATATTAGGACCAGCCTGACCTCTTATACACTATATTAGGCCCAGCCTGACCTCTTATACACTATATTAGGCCCAGCCTGACCTCTTATACACTATATTAGGACCAGCCTGACCTCTTATACACTATATTAGGCCCAGCCTGACCTCTTATACACTATATTAGGCCCAGCCTGACCTCGTATACACTATATTAGGCCCAGCCTGACCTCTTATACACTATATTAGGCCCAGCCTGACCTCGTATACACTATATTAGGCCCAGCCTGACCTCTTATACACTATATTAGGCCCAGCCTGACCTCGTATACACTATATTAGGCCCAGCCTGACCTCGTATACACTATATTAGGCCCAGCCTGACCTCGTATACACTATATTAGGCCCAGCCTGACCTCGTATACACTATATTAGGCCCAGCCTGACCTCGTATACACTATATTAGGCCCAGCCTGACCTCTTATACACTATATTAGGCCCAGCCTGACCCCTTATATACTATATTAGGCCCAGCCTGACCTCGTATACACTATATTAGGCCCAGCCTGACCTCTTATACACTATATTAGGCCCAGCCTGACCTCGTATACACTATATTAGGCCCAGCCTGACCTCGTATACACTATATTAGGCCCAGCCTGACCTCTTATACACTATATTAGGCCCAGCCTGACCTCGTATACACTATATTAGGCCCAGCCTGACCTCTTATACACTATATTAGGCCCAGCCTGACCTCGTATACACTATATTAGGCCCAGCCTGACCTCTTATACACTATATTAGGCCCAGCCTGACCTCTTATACACTATATTAGGCCCAGCCTGACCTCGTATACACTATATTAGGCCCAGCCTGACCTCTTATACACTATATTAGGCCCAGCCTGACCCCTTATACACTATATTAGGCCCAGCCTGACCTCTTATACACTATATTAGGCCCAGCCTGACCTCTTATACACTATATTAGGCCCAGCCTAGGAAAACCAAAAATCCAAAGATGTGGCTACTATATTATAATCACTACATCCTATGGGTCTGGATATATTATAATCACTACATCCTATGGGTCTGGATATCGTTTTAGAGCAGATTTCTGTAGCGTTAGAAAAGATGTGTTCAACACATGTTGATTTTAATTCCTGTGCTGTTTGTAACTACCCTGTTAGGTTGACTGATAACCTGAACCGGGTTGCAGGCACTGGTTACAGTTTGAAGCTTCTTCATGAGTGGGCAGCTCATCAATATTTAGGTCCCTCAGAAAATACACCTCTCTGTTAATATCACATACATGATCAAACATTTCATACTTATTATCCAGATATGGACTGTTAGCACTTGGTGGTCTATAGCAGCTTCCCACCAGAATGGGCTTTAGCAGTTTAACCTGTAGCCATAACTGTGGGGTTCGCTGGGGTGGAGTTGCTTCACTGATGAACAGGACAGCTTGAGGTAGTGGTCAATGGCTTGGCTGGAGTGTCTGTCTGGTCTGGGAAAAGTGTCCCAAATGGGAACCTATTCCCTATATGGGCTCCAGTAAAAAGTTGTGCACTATATAGGGAATAGGGGCCATTTGGGACACATATTCCGATCTGGTCCGCTCTTATATATTTCAGGCACCTCAAAAGCCAGTAAAACCTCAGCACGTATAATGCCCCCAGACTGGCCCAGAGCGAGTCCTAGGGTGGCCCTAAGAGGGAATCACTAAGGGTCAATTTCCTCATATCCTGCTCACATATTTAGGAAGATTATATCTAAATACCTGTGTTTTATGTATTGTATGACATCACATTTGATGTTTGTTTCTATATATGTTCAAATAAACCTAAAATATCAGACATAACTGTACTTACACTAAATGAACAGCAGAGGGCAGTAGAGCCCCGTGCGATTTTATTTTATCAGTAGCATAGGAAGGAAGCGCATAAATGAGTCTAAATACAAGGTATTTAATGTGATAATGAAGGGCTGGTTTCCTGGAAACATATTAGACCTAGATTTAAAACAGGTCTCAGATTAAATAGTCTTTTAATCCAGAACCAGTCTTATTCTGTGTCTGGGAAACCCTCCCACAGTGGGTGAAATATCTACATTCTACCAGATAGATATGAGAAATAAATAGGTTTAGATGTGAGAAATCAATAGGTTTAGATATGAGAAATCAATTGGTTTAGACGCGAGATATGAGAAATCAATAGGTTTAGACGTGAGATATGAGAAATCAATAGGTTTAGACGTGAGATATGAGAAATCAATATGTTTAGACGTGAGATATGAGAAATCAATAGGTTTAGACGTGAGAACAGTGGACATCTAGGCAGACTAACTAGGCCTACATTATTCATACGGGTTCATAGATTGATAAAAAAAAACTGCTTTTTGTGTATTACTCACTATGTGACTCACCATCACCAGAGGGACAGAAGGCTACAGACAGTGTTTCAGTCATCTGAATAGAAACGTGTTATACAATTAAATTACTGTGTTGTACCATTCATTTTTATTTTTATTTTACCTTTATTTAACCAGGCAAGTCAGTTAAGAACCAATTCTTATTTTCAATGACGGCCTAGGAACAGTGGGTTAACTGCCTATTCGGGGGCAGAACGAAAAGATTTGTACCTTGTCAATACCGTCATCACTATAAACAGCCAACACCATCATCACTATAGACAGCCAACACCATCATCACCATAAACAGCCAACACCATCATCACTATAGACAGCCAACACCATCATCACTATAGACAGCCAACACCATCATCACTATAGACAGCCAACACCATCATCACTATAGACAGCCAACACCATCATCACTATAAACAGCCAACACCATCATCACTATAGACAGCCAACACCATCATCACCACAGACAGCCAACACCATCATCACTATAGACAGCCAACACCATCATCACTATAAACAGCCAACACCATCATCACTATAGACAGCCAACACCATCATCACTATAGACAGCCAACACCATCATCACTATAAACAGCCAACACCATCATCACTATAAACAGCCAACACCATCATCACTATAGACAGCCAACACCATCATCACTATAAACAGCCAACACCATCATCACTATAAACAGCCAACACCATCATCACTATAAACAGCCAACACCATCATCACTATAAACAGCCAACACCATCATCACTATAGACAGCCAACACCATCATCACTATAAACAGCCAACACCGTCATCACTATAGACAGCCAACACCGTCATCACTATAAACAGCCAACACCATCATCACTATAAACAGCCAACACCATCATCACTATAAACAGCCAACACCGTCATCACTATAGACAGTCAACACCATCATCACTATAGACAGCCAACACCATCATCACTATAAACAGCCAACACCATCATCACTATAAACAGCCAACACCGTCATCACTATAAACAGCCAACACCATCATCACTATAGACAGCCAACACCGTCATCACTATAAACAGCCAACACCATCATCACTATAAACAGCCAACACCGGCATCACTATAAACAGCCAACACCATCATCACTACAGACAGCCAACACCATCATCACTATAAACAGCCAACACCATCACTATAAACAGCCAACACCATCATCACTATAGACAGCCAACACCATCACTATAAACAGCCAACACCATCACTATAAACAGCCAACACCATCATCACTATAGACAGCCAACACCATCATCACCATAGACAGCCAACACCATCATCACCATAGACAGCCAACACCATCATCACTATAAACAGCCAACACCGTCATCACCATAGTGACAAACATACTGCCACCCCCGACGCTAACTAGACCTGAATGGTTTACTGTTATATAAACAAAAGTGAGTCAGGGATGCATGCTCAGGGCAGCAGTCAGACAGACAGACAGACAGACAGACAGACCAAACCCATCCCACTCTGTCACATCACACACACACACACACACACACTATACAAAGGAGTCGACTTCAGGAAGCAGAGGAGGGAACATCCATATCAGCAGGACTACAGTACTTTTAAGTTCACATCGTCCACATCACCGAGGACTTTACATGGACCAACAACACTACTACTTGTGTCTAGATTCTTTACATCGTATTGGAGGGAAAGGAATTCGTCAGGCCGCCCAGGTTTAACTCCAAATTCCACCCCTGCACCATCGAGAGCTTCCTGACCGGTTACATCGGGTGGTGGTGTAGACTGCCCAGTACATCACCGGGACCGTGATCTCACCCATCCAGGACATCTGCTCGAAACGGTTCCCTGAGGAAGGCCTACAGCATCATCAAGGACCCCACACACCCCAGCCAAGAGCTGTTCACTCCCTTACCATCGGGCAGATGGTATCGGAGCATGAGGTCTGATACCAACCGGCTCAGAGACCGTTTCTATCTACAAGCCATCAGACTGTATCAGAGCATGAGGTCTGATACCAACCGGCTCAGAGACCGTTTCTATCTACAAGCCATCAGACTGTATCGGAGCATGAGGTCTGATACCAACCGGCTCAGAGACCGTTTCTATCTATAAACCATCAGACTGTATCAGAGCATGAGGTCTGATACCAACCGGCTCAGAGACCGTTTCTACCTACAAGCCATCAGACTGTATCAGAGCATGAGGTCTGATACCAACCGGCTCAGAGACCGTTTCTATCTACAAGCCATCAGACTCTATCAGAGCATGAGGTCTGATACCAACCGGCTCAGAGACCGTTTCTATCTATAAACCATCAGACTGTATCAGAGCATGAGGTCTGATACCAACCGGCTCAGAGACCGTTTCTACCTACAAGCCATCAGACTGTATCAGAGCATGAGGTCTGATACCAACCGGCTCAGAGACCGTTTCTATCTACAAGCCATCAGACTGTATCAGAGCATGAGGTCTGATACCAACCAGCTCAGAGACCGTTTCTATCTACAAGCCATCAGACTGTATCAGAGCATGAGGTCTGATACCAACCGCTCAGAGACCGTTTCTATCTACAAGCCATCAGACTGTATCAGAGCATGAGGTCTGATACCAACCGGCTCAGAGACCGTTTCTATCTACAAGCCATCAGACTGTATCAGAGCATGAGGTCTGATACCAACCGGCTCAGAGACCGTTTCTATCTACAAGCCATCAGACTGTATCAGAGCATGAGGTCTGATACCAACCGGCTCAGAGACCGTTTCTATCTACAAGCCATCAGACTGTATCAGAGCATGAGGTCTGATACCAACCGGCTCAGAGACCGTTTCTACCTACAAGCCATCAGACTGTATCAGAGCATGAGGTCTGATACCAACCGGCTCAGAGACCGTTTCTACCTACAAGCCATCAGACTGTATCAGAGCATGAGGTCTGATACCAACCGGCTCAGAGACCGTTTCTATCTACAAGCCATCAGACTGTATCAGAGCATGAGGTCTGATACCAACCGGCTCAGAGACCGTTTCTATCTACAAGCCATCAGACTGTATCAGAGCATGAGGTCTGATACCAACCGGCTCAGAGACCGTTTCTATCTACAAGCCATCAGACTGTATCAGAGCATGAGGTCTGATACCAACCGCTCAGAGACCGTTTCTACAGACTACAAGCCATCAGACTGTATCAGAGCATGAGGTCTGATACCAACCGGCTCAGAGACCGTTTCTACCTACAAGCCATCAGACTGTATCAGAGCATGAGGTCTGATACCAACCGGCTCAGAGACCGTTTCTACCTACAAGCCATCAGACTGCGGAACACTTGAAATGGACTGACCACCTGCTCTGATTCGACACACCTTACCACACACACACACACACACACACACACACACACACACACACACACACACACACACACACACACACACACACACACACACACACACACACACACACACACACGCACACACACACACACATATACATTCGTGCTACACACACATCACAACTGCTGCTTCCAGACTCTTATTATATACAGCTCCGTTCATACACGCCACCCCCCCATCCCCCCCCTATCACCAAAACACACGTAAATACTGTTCTAGAAATGCTGCCTTCCTGTATTATACTGATACTAACATGTTTCTTCCATTCTACTGTCATTTACTTTGTTGGTATTCTTACATTTTATTATCTTTTGCTGCTGTTGCATTGTCCAGAAGGAACCTGAGCATGTCATTGGACGATGGATAACCATGCATATCCCGCATGAATAAAACGTGAGACTTGAAACACACACACCTCTCCTCAGGCCCCCAAACCCCCATCCCCATCCCAGTCTGTCACATCGTCTGGCTCCCTGTGAATCTAACCAAGGACGACAGCTGAGTCATTCACTCCAATGATTCCTGATCATTCAGATACATTCTTCGGCTCTCCAGAGAACCAAGTGTCACTTGCAATGAAACACAGAGGAAAATATATTTCATTGTGACCTATATATTTTTTTTCAGACTGCAATTATATGAAGTGTAACTCTCCACAGTGGCTGCCTCCCAGTATGGCACCTGATAGGGCTCTGGTCTAAAGTAGTGTACTATATAGGGAATAGGGCTCCTGTCTATAGTAGTGCACTATATAGGGAATAGGGCTCTGGTCTAAAGTAGTGTACTATATAGGGAATAGGGCTCCTGTCTATAGTAGTGCACTATATAGGGAATAGGGCTCTGGTCTAAAGTAGTGTACTATATAGGGAATAGGGCTCCTGTCTATAGTAGTGCACTATATAGGGAATAGGGCTCTGGTCTAAAGTAGTACACTATATAGGGAATAGGGCTCTGGTCTAAAGTAGTGCACTATATAGGGAATAGGGCTCTGGTCTAAAGTAGTGCACTATATAGGGAATAGGGCTCCTGTCTATAGTAGTGCACTATATAGGGAATAGGGCTCTGGTCTAAAGTAGTGTACTATATAGGGAATAGGGCTCCTGTCTATAGTAGTGCACTATATAGGGAATAGGGCTCTGGTCTAAAGTAGTGTACTATATAGGGAATAGGGCTCCTGTCTATAGTAGTGCACTATATAGGAATAGGGCTCTGGTCTAAAGTAGTACACTATATAGGGAATAGGGCTCTGGTCTAAAGTAGTGCACTATATAGGAATAGGGCTCTGGTCTAAAGTAGTGCACTATATAGGGAATAGGGCTCCTGTCTATAGTAGTGCACTATATAGGGAATAGGGCTCTGGTCTAAAGTAGTGTACTATATAGGGAATAGGGCTCCTGTCTATAGTAGTGCACTATATAGGAATAGGGCTCTGGTCTAAAGTAGTGTACTATATAGGGAATAGGGCTCCTGTCTATAGTAGTGCACTATATAGGGAATAGGGCTCTGGTCTAAAGTAGTACACTATATAGGGAATAGGGCTCTGGTCTAAAGTAGTGCACTATATAGGAATAGGGCTCTGGTCTAAAGTAGTGCACTATATAGGGAATAGGGCTTCTGTCCATAGTAGTGCACTATATAGGGAATAGGGCTCTGGTCTAAAGTAGTGTACTATATAGGGAATAGGGCTCTGGTCTAAAGTAGTGCACTATATAGGGAATAGGGCTCTGGTCTAAAGTAGTGTACTATATAGGGAATAGGGCTCTGGTCTAAAGTAGTGTACTATATAGGGAATAGGGCTCCTGTCTATAGTAGTGCACTATATAGGGAATAGGGCTCTGGTCTAAAGTAGTGTACTATATAGGGAATAGGGCTCTGGTCTAAAGTAGTGTACTATATAGGGAATAGGGCTCCTGTCTATAGTAGTGCACTATATAGGGAATAGGGCTCCTGTCTATAGTAGTGTACTATATAGGGAATAGGGCTCCTGTCTATAGTAGTGCACTATATAGGGAATAGGGCTCTGGTCTAAAGTAGTACACTATATAGGGAATAGGGCTCTGGTCTAAAGTAGTGCACTATATAGGGAATAGGGCTCTGGTCTATAGTAGTACACTATATAGGGAATAGGGCTCTGGTCTAAAGTAGTACACTATATAGGGAATAGGGCTCCTGTCTATAGTAGTGCACTATATAGGGAATAGGGCTCTGGTCTAAAGTAGTGCACTATATAGGGAATAGGGCTCTGGTCTATAGTAGTACACTATATAGGGAATAGGGCTCTGGTCTATAGTAGTACACTATATAGGGAATAGGGCTCTGGTCTAAAGTAGTGCACTATATTAGGTATAGGGCTCTGGTCTAAAGTAGTGTACTATATAGGGAATAGGGCTCTGGTCTAAAGTAGTGCACTATATAGGGAATAGGGCTCTGGTCTAAAGTAGTGCACTATATAGGGAATAGGGCTCTGGTCTAAAGTAGTGCACTATATTAGGTATAGGGCTCTGGTCTAAAGTAGTGTACTATATAGGGAATAGGGCTCTGGTCTAAAGTAGTGCACTATATAGGGAATAGGGCTCTGGTCTAAAGTAGTGTACTATATAGGGAATAGGGCTCCTGTCTATAGTAGTGCACTATATAGGGAATAGGGCTCTGGTCTAAAGTAGTACACTATATAGGGAATAGGGCTCTGGTCTAAAGTAGTGCACTATATAGGGAATAGGGCTCTGGTCTATAGTAGTACACTATATAGGGAATAGGGCTCTGGTCTAAAGTAGTGCACTATATTAGGTATAGGGCTCTGGTCTAAAGTAGTGCGCTATAGGGAATATGGCTCTGGTCTAAAGTAGTGCACTATATAGGGAAGAGGGCTCTGGTCTAAATGACTGCACTATAATAGGTTGTCATTTGTGGTGAGCTTATGTCAAATTTGGTAAATTAGCGTCCTTTTATTCAAATAAACTACATTTATGACTCGTTTCAGGAAACTAGGCTCATGTCGCACGTCACTATTTCACAGGAGAGGCATTTGAACATAAACATTTATTTTCAATAAAAATTTGGTTTTGGGGCAGAAATGCCTTCTGGAATGTGTGACTTAATAACAAACGTTGTCATCTGCAATTACGAGCCTAGTTGGTTTAGCCACGGAAAACGACAGGAACCTTAGCGCTTGCCATGATTGGATGAGATAATGGATGGGCGGGTCATGCCGAGAGAGATGGTTTCTGATTGGTCTGCCATGTAACATGCTTCTGTGTATAACGTGAGCTGGTCAGTATGTGTAGATAGTCCTTTCTACTGCAGCTTTTTTTTTTAAAGATATTAATAAGGACTGCAAAATGTAACTTCTGAAAATGTAGCTATACTGAACGCTTCTCCCTGTCTGTCACTTTTGCAGTAGCTACTCTGCTCTCCACTTTCTGGGTGATGATCGTGCCACTCTGACTCTTGTTTAACCAGGCAAGTCAGTTAAGAACAAGTTCTTATTTGCGATGACGGTCTAGGAACAGTGGGGTTAACTGGTCTAGGAACAGTGGGTTAACTGGTCTAGGAACAGTGGGTTAACTGGTCTAGGAACTGTGGGTTAACTGGTCTAGGAACAGTGGGTTAACTGGTCTAGGAACAGTGGGTTAACTGGTCTAGGAACAGTGGGTTAACTGCATTGTTCAGGGGGCAGATTTTTAGCGTGTTAGCTCGGGGATTTGATAAAGCCTGATCAGACTAAAGCCTGATCAGGGTGAGGGAGCCCAGACTAAAGCCTGATCAGGGTGAGGGAGCCCAGACTAAAGCCTGATCAGAGTGAGGGAGCCCAGACTAAAGCCTGATCATAGTGAGAGATCTCAGACTAAAGCCTGATCAGAGTGAGGGAGCCCAGACTAAAGCGTGATCAGGGTGAGGGAGCCCAGACTAAAGCGTGATCAGGGTGAGGGAGCCCAGACTAAAGCCTGATCAGAGTGAGGGAGCCCAGACTAAAGCGTGATCAGGGTGAGGGAGCCCAGACTAAAGCCTGATCAGAGTGAGGGAGCCCAGACTAAAGCCTGATCAGGGTGAGGGAGCCCAGACTAAAGCCTGATCAGAGTGAGGGAGCCCAGACTAAAGCGTGATCAGGGTGAGCCCAGACTAAAGCCTGATCAGGAGCCCAGTAAAGCGTGATCAGGGTGAGGGAGCCCAGACTAAAGCCTGATCAGAGTGAGGGAGCCCAGACTAAAGCCTGATCCAGACTAAAGCCTGATCAGAGTGAGGGAGCCCAGACTAAAGCCTGATCAGAGTGAGGGAGCCCAGACTAAAGCCTGATCAGAGTGAGGGAGCCCAGACTAAAGCCTGATCAGAGTGAGGGAGCCCAGACTAAAGCCTGATCAGAGTGAGGGAGCCCAGACTAAAGCCTGATCAGGGTGAGGGAGCCCAGACTAAAGCCTGATCAGAGTGAGGGAGCCCAGACTAAAGCCTGATCAGAGTGAGGGAGCCCAGACTAAAGCGTGATCAGGGTGAGGGAGCCCAGACTAAAGCCTGATCAGAGTGAGGGAGCCCAGACTAAAGCGTGATCAGGGTGAGGGAGCCCAGACTAAAGCCTGATCAGGGTGAGGGAGCCCAGACTAAAGCCTGATCAGGGTGAGGGAGCCCAGACTAAAGCCTGATCAGGGTGAGGAGCCCAGGTGAGGGGAGCCCAGACTAAAGCCTGATCAGGGTGAGGGGGCCCAGACTAAAGCGTGATCAGGGTGAGGGAGCCCAGACTAAAGCCTGATCAGGGTGAGGGAGCCCAGACTAAAGCCTGATCAGGGTGAGGGAGCCCAGACTAAAGCCTGATCAGGGTGAGGGAGCCCAGACTAAAGCCTGATCAGGGTGAGGGAGCCCAGACTAAAGCCTGATCAGGGTGAGTGAGCCCAGACTAAAGCCTGATCAGGGTGAGGGAGCCCAGACTAAAGCCTGATCAGAGTGAGGGAGCCCAGACTAAAGCCTGATCAGGGTGAGGGAGCCCAGACTAAAGCCTGATCAGAGTGAGGGAGCCCAGACTAAAGCCTGATCAGGGTGAGGGAGCCCAGACTAAAGCCTGATCAGGGTGAGGGAGCCCAGACTAAAGCCTGATCAGGGTGACAGAGCAAACCATTTGTTTACGGCGGAGACTACACACTTTTAGGGAAGAGCCCCATTCAGAGGTGTGCTGTGTTAATTGCAGTGTAGGGGGGAGTTTTGGGACGGAGGAGATGAGAGGAGATGAGAAAAGAAGAGAAGACAGGAGAGGAGAGGGTAGAGGGTAGAGGGGAGGTGAGGTGCCCAGCCCACACACAGACTATAGGTTAGCCCGGTTTGGTTTAGGGAGAGCCCCATTCAAAGACAATAACGTGTTAATGCAATGTTTGGAAGGAGAGAGGGAAAGCAGAGGGAAAGAGGGAGGAGTCTTTGGAAGGAGAGAGGGAAAGCAGAGGGAAAGAGGGAGGAGTCTTTGGGAGGAGAGAGGGAAAGCAGAGGGAAAGAGGGAGGAGTCTTTGGGAGGAGAGAGGGGAAAGCTTTGGGAGAGGGAAGAGGGAAAGAGGGAGGAGTCTTTGGGAGGAGAGAGGGAAAGCAGAGGGAAAGAGGGAGGAGTCTTTGGGAGGAGAGAGGGAAAGCAGAGGGAAAGAGGGAGGAGTCTTTGGGAGGAGAGAGGGAAAGCAGAGGGAAAGAGGGAGAAGTCTTTGGGAGGAGGAATGTTGGGGTGAGGGGAGGGGGGGTTGTTGTTGGGGAGAAGGGCAGGCAGCTGTATGTGAAAACAAGAACAGGGTCAGGCCCCACAAGACAAATGTGTCAGCTTACTCCTTTCGGTTGGTTGCCATGGTGACAGAGATGGATGGGAAAGAAGGAGGAGTGGAGGAATTGTTATTAAATGGAGGGACTTTGGTGGGACACACATAGCTTCACACTAAATGTCTGCACTGCACACAGACAAACACAAACACATAGGCTACACACACGCGGTCACTCGTATATTCTTAAAGCATGAGCAAATAGAGAAATGTAGGGAAGAAGGCAAACATCCAATGTTAAAAATTGGGGCTTTGCACAAACAAAGAATTTCTGCACAAACGTCTGCGTGCTCGTCATCCTCACCAGGGTCTGACTGCAAATCGGCATCGTAACCGTTTCAGTGGGTAACTGCTCACCTTCGATGGCCACTGGTACGCTGGAGAAGTGTGCTCTTCACGGATGAATCCCAGTTTCAACTGTACCGGGCAGACGGCAGATGGCGTTGTGTGGGCCAGCGGTTTACTGATGTCTATGTTGTGAACAGAGTGCCCCATGGTGCCGGTGGGGTTATGGTATGGGCAGGCATAGACTACGAACAACAAACACAATCACATTTTATTGATGGCAATCTGAATGCACAGAGATACCACAAAGAGATCCTGAGGCCCATTGTCGCGCCATTCATCCGCCGCCATCACCTCATGTTTCAGCGTGATAATGCACGGCCCCATGTCGCAAGGATCTGTACACAATTCCTGGAAGCTGGGAATGTCCCAGTTCTCCCATGGCCTGCATTCTCACCAGACATGTCACCCATTGAGCATGTTTGGGATGCTCTGGATCGACGTGTACCAAAGCGTGTTCCAGTTCCCGCCAATATCCAACAACTTCACACAGCCATTGAAGAGGAGTGGGACAACTTTTCATAGGCCACAATCAACAGCCTGATCATCTCTATGTGAAGGAGATGTGATGCTCTGCATGAGGCAAATGGTGGTCATACCAGACACTGACTGGTTTTCTGATCCACGCCCCTACCTTTTCTTTAAGGTAACTGTGACGAACAGATGCATATCTGTATTCCCAGTCATGTGAAATCCATAGATTAGGGCCTAATTTATTTATTTCAATTGACTGATTTCTTTATATGAACTGTAACTCAGTAAAATCGTTGAATTGTTGCATTTTGCTCAGTGTAGATATGAATAGTGTTCTGTTTGCATTGGCTCAAATAGGCTATACAGCACGAAGTCAGCCAGCAGTAACTCAGCCAGCAGTAACTCAGCCAGCAGTAACTCAGCCATCACTAAGTCAGTCAGCAGTAACTCAGCCATCACTAACTCAGCCATCACTAAGTCAGTCAGCAGTAACTCAGCCAGCACTACCTCAGCCATCACTAACTCAGACAGCGCTAACTCAGCCAGCGCTAACTCAGCCAGCACTAACTCAGCCAGCACTAACTCAGCCATCACTAACTCAGCCATCACTAACTCAGCCAGCACTAAGTCAGCCAGCACTAAGTCAGCAGAAGTAACTCAGCCAGCCAAGAGTACCTATAGGTGAAGGTGGGAGAGAATGACTGATCCATAGTTTCATCCAGGAGAGAGGTTTCATCTGGGTTCAGTCTGTGTGTACCAGGCCAGTATGTGTGTGTACTAGGCCAGAGTCAGTGTGTACCAGGCCAGAGTCAGTGTGTACCAGGCCAGTGTTTGTGTGTACTAGGCCAGAGTCAGTGTGTACCAGGCCAGTGTTTGTGTGTACTAGGCCAGAGTCTGTGTGTACCAGGCCAGAGTCTGTGTGTACCAGGCCAGTGTCAGTGTGTACCAGGCCAGTGTTTGTGTGTACCAGGCCATTGTCGGTGTGTACCAGGCCATTGTCGGTGTGTACCAGGCCATTGTCGGTGTGTACCAGGCCATTGTCGGTGTGTACCAGGCCATTGTCGGTGTGTACCAGGCCATTGTCGGTGTGTACCAGGCCATTGTCGGTGTGTACCAGGCCAGTGTCAGTGTGTACCAGTGTGTGTGTGTGTGTGTGTTCATTGTGCGTGTGTGCCAGCCAAGTCCCACAGTCTGCCAGTTACAATCTCTGCAGAAGCTCAGCCTGATATTCTGTAGAGACGGACATCGGTAATAATGGATGTGTCCCAAATGACACCGTCTCCTGTACAGTGCACTACTGTAGACCAGGGCCAAGGACTGGGATACAATTTAGAATGCAGGTGATTTCAAATGTCAACATCTCTCTCATTTAATAGAAAGTAGATGCCACCTGAAGATCCATGGGCATCATTTAAAAATATATATATAATATATGTATTATTTTATTTTACTATTTTACTTTTATTTAAATACACAAACATACATATATGAACAACAACGTGCAGACGCAAACAAACAACGACTACGTCTGATGTACCCAGACCAGCATGATAACACCACCATCCCTAGTACCTGGTCACACCTCCATCCCTAGTACCTGGTCACATCTCCATCCCTAGTACCTGGTCACACCATCCCTAGTACCTGGTCACATCTCCATCCCTAGTGTCTGGTCACAACTCCATTCCTAGTACCTGGTCACATCTCCATCCCTAGTAACTGGTCACACCTCCATCCCTAGTACCTGGTCACACCTCCATCCCTTGTACCGGGCCACATCTCCATCCCTAGTACCTGGTCACACCTCCATCCCTAGTACCTGGTCACACCTCCATCCCTAGTACCTGGTCACACCTCCATCCCTAGTACCTAGTCACACCTCCATCCCTAGTACCTAGTCACACCTCCATCCCTAGTCACACCTCCATCTCTAGTACCTGGTCACACCTCCATCTCTAGTACCTAGTCACACCTCCATCCCTAGTCACACCTCCATCCCTAGTACCTGGTCACATCTCCATCTCTAGAACCTAGTCACACCTCCATCCCTAGTACCTGGTCACACCTCCATCCCTAGTACCTGGTCACACCTCCATCCCTAGTACCTGGTCACATCTCCATCCCTAGTACCTGGTCACACCTCCATCCCTAGTACCTAGTCACACCTCCATCCCTAGTACCTGGTCACACCTCCATCCCTAGTACCTAGTCACACCTCCATCCCCAGTACCTAGTCACACCTCCATCCCTAGTACCTGGTCACACCTCCATCCCTAGTACCTGGTCACATCTCCATCCCTAGTACCTGGTCACACCTCCATCCCTAGTACCTGGTCACATCTCCATCCCTAGTACCTGGTCACACCTCCATCCCTAGTACCTGGTCACACCTCCATCCCTAGTACCTGATCACATCTCCATCCCTAGTACCTGGTCACACCTCCATCCCTAGTACCTGGTCACATCTCCATCCCTAGTACCTAGTCACACCTCCATCCCCAGTACCTAGTCACACCTCCATCCCTAGTACCTGGTCACATCTCCATCCCTAGTACCTGGTCACACCTCCATCCCTAGTACCTGGTCACATCTCCATCCCTAGTACCTGGTCACACCTCCATCCCCAGTACCTGGTCACACCTCCATCCCTAGTACCTGGTCACACCTCCATCCCTAGTACCTGGTCACACCTCCATCCCCAGTACCTAGTCACACCTCCATCCCCAGTACCTGGTCACACCTCCATCCCCAGTACCTGGTCACACCTCCATCCCTAGTACCTGGTCACACCTCCATCCCCAGTACCTGGTCACACCTCCATCCCTAGTACCTAGTCACAGCTCCATCCCCAGTACCTAGTCACACCTCCATCGCTAGTACCTAGTCACACCTCCATCCCTGTTACTGTAATTTCATTATGCCAATGTGCTTTCATCAATTGAAAGCCCTTAATCTATTTTATAAGAATTTCTAAGATTTCTTGTTTGCATAAAATAGACGCAGACCAGTCTTTCAATAATAGGTAATAGAATTTATTCTCGGATTGAGCAAGAAGGAAGAACTTTTTAAAATTCCTTTCAGGCTTGATGGCTTTTTATTTTGCATTTATTTCACCTTTATTTAACCAGGTAGGCCAGTTGAGAACACCTTTATTTAACCAGGTAGGCCAGTTGAGAACACCTTTATTTAACCAGGTAGGCTAGTTCCCTTTATTTAACCAGGTAGGCCAGTTGAGAACACCTTTATTTAACCAGGTAGGCTAGTTGAGAACACTTTATTTAACCAGGTAGGCTAGTTGAGAACACCTTTATTTAACCAGGTAGGCTAGTTGAGAACACCTTTATTTAACCAGGTAGGCCAGAACACCTTTATTTAACCAGGTAGGCTAGTTGAGAACACCTTTATTTAACCAGGTAGGCTAGTTGAGAACACCTTTATTTAACCAGGTAGGCCAGTTGAGTCTTTATTTAACCAGGTCCAGTTGAGAACACCTTTATTTAACCAGGTAGGCTAGTTGAGAACACCTTTATTTAACCAGGTAGGCCAGTTGAGAACACCTTTATTTAACCAGGTAGGCTAGTTGAGAACACCTTTATTTAACCAGGTAGGCTAGTTGAGAACACCTTTATTTAACCAGGTAGGCCAGTTGAGAACACCTTTATTTAACCAGGTAGGCTAGTTGAGAACACCTTTATTTAACCAGGTAGGCTAGTTGAGAACACCTTTATTTAACCAGGTAGGCCAGTTGAGAACACCTTTATTTAACCAGGTAGGCCAGTTGAGAACACCTTTATTTTAACCAGGAGAACACCTTTATTTGGTAGGCCAGTTGAGAACACCTTTATTTAACCAGGTAGGCCAGTTGAGAACACCTTTATTTAACCAGGTAGGCCAGTTGAGAACACCTTTATTTAACCAGGTAGGCCAGTAACCTGCCAGTCTTTATTTAACCAGGTAGGCAAGTTGAGAACACCTTTATTTAACCAGGTAGGCCAGTTGAGAACACCTTTATTTAACCAGGTAGGCTAGTTGAGAACACCTTTATTTAACCAGGTAGGCCAGTTGAGAACACCTTTATTTAACCTAGGCCAGTTGAGAACACCTTTATTTAACCTCCAGGTAGGCAAGTTGAGAACACCCCAGTTGAGAACACCTTTATTTAACCAGGTAGGCCAGTTCTTTATTTAACCAGGTAGGCCAGTTGAGAACACCTTTATTTAACCAGGTAGGCAAGTTGAGAACACCTTTATTTAACCAGGTAGGCCAGTTGAGAACACCTTTATTTAACCAGGTAGGCCAGTTGAGAACACCTTTATTTAACCAGGTAGGCTGGAACACCTTTATTTCACCAGGTAGGCAAGTTGAGAACACCTTTATTTAACCAGGTAGGCCAGTTGAGAACACCTTTATTTAACCAGGTAGGCAAGTTGAGAACACCTTTATTTAACCAGGTAGGCCAGTTGAGAACACCTTTATTTCAGGCCAGTTGAGAACACCTTTATTTAACCCTAGTTGAGAACACCTTTATTTAACCCAAGTTGAGAACACCTTTATTTAACCAGTTCACCTTTATTTAACCAGGTAGGTCAGTTGAGAACACCTTTATTTAACCAGGTAGGCAAGTTGAGAACACCTTTATTTAACCAGGTAGGCCAGTTGAGAACACCTTTATTTAACCCCAGTTGAGAACACCTTTATTTAACCAGGTAGGCAAGTTGAGAACACCTTTATTTAACCAGGTAGGCTAGTTGAGAACACCTTTATTTAACCAGGTAGGCCAGTTGAGAACACCTTTATTTAACCAGGTAGGCCAGTTGAGAACACCTTTATTTAACCAGGTAGGCCAGTTGAGAACACCTTTATTTAACCAGGTAGGCCAGTAGAGAACACCTTTTATTTAACCAGGTAGGCCAGTTGAGAACACCTTTATTTAACCAGGTAGGCCTAGAGAACACCTTATTTAACCAGGTAGGCCAGTTGAGAACACCTTTATTTAACCAGGTAGGCCTATTGAGAACACCTTTATTTAACCAGGTAGGCCAGTTGAGAACACCTTTATTTAACCAGGTAGGCCAGTTGAGAACACCTTTATTTAACCAGGTAGGCCAGTTGAGAACACCTTTATTTAACCAGGTAGGCCAGTTGAGAACACCTTTATTTAACCAGGTAGGCTAGTTGAGAACACCTTTATTTAACCAGGTAGGCCAGTTGAGAACACCTTTATTTAACCAGGTAGGCCAGTTGAGAACACCTTTATTTAACCAGGTAGGCCAGTTGAGAACACCTTTATTTAACCAGGTAGGCCAGTTGAGAACACCTTTATTTAACCAGGTAGGCCAGTTGAGAACACCTTTATTTAACCAGGTAGGCCAGTTGAGAACACCTTTATTTAACCAGGTAGGCCAGTTGAGAACACCTTTATTTAACCAGGTAGGCCAGTTGAGAACACCTTTATTTAACACCTTTATTTAACCAGGTAGGCCAGTTGAGAACACCTTATTTAACCAGGTAGGCCAGTTGAGAACACCTTTATTTAACCAGGTAGGCCAGTTGAGAACACCTTTATTTAACCAGGTAGGCCAGTTGAGAACACCTTTATTTAACCAGGTAGGCCAGTTGAGAACACCTTTATTTAACCAGGTAGGCCAGTTGAGAACACCTTTATTTTAGGCCAGTTGAGAACACCTTTATTTAACCAGGTAGGCCAGTTGAGAACACCTTTATTTAACCAGGTAGGCCAGTTGAGAACACCTTTATTTAACCAGGTAGGCCAGTTGAGAACACCTTTATTTAACCAGGTAGGCCAGTTGAGAACACCTTTATTTAACCAGGTAGGCCAGTTGAGAACACCTTTATTTAACCAGGTAGGCCAGTTGAGAACACCTTTATTTAACCAGGTAGGCCAGTTGAGAACACCTTTATTTAACCAGGTAGGCCAGTTGAGAACACCTTTATTTAACCAGGTAGGCCAGTTGAGAACACCTTTATTTAACCAGGTAGGCCAAGAACACCTTTATTTAACCAGGTAGGCCAGTTGAGAACACCTTTATTTAACCAGGTAGGCCAGTTGAGAACACCTTTTATTTAACCAGGTAGGCCAGTTGAGAACACCTTTATTTAACCAGGTAGGCCAGTTGAGAACACCTTTATTTAACCAGGTAGGCCAGTTGAGAACACCTTTATTTAACCAGGTAGGCCAGTTGAGAACACCTTTATTTAACCAGGTAGGCCAGTTGAGAACACCTTTATTTTAGGCCATTGGAGAACACCTTTATTTAACCAGGTAGGCCAGTTGAGAAACCTTTATTTAACCAGGTAAGTTGAGAACACCTTTATTTAACCAGGTAGGCCAGTTGAGAACACCTTTATTTAACCAAGGCCAGTTGAGAACACCTTTATTTAACCAGGTAGCCAGTTGAGAACACCTTTATTTAACCAGGTAGGCCAGTTGAGAACACCTTTATTTAACCAGGTAGGCCAGTTGAGAACACCTTTATTTAACCAGGTAGGCCAGTTGAGAACAAGTTCTCATTTACAACTGCGACCTGGCCAAGATAAAGCAAAGCAGTTCAACTAAAACAACAACACAGAGATACACATGGGATAAACAAACATTCAGTAAATAACACAATGAAAAAATCTATATACAGTGTGTGCAAATGTAGTAAGATTAGGGAGGTAAGGCAATAAATATGCAATAGTGGTGAAATAATTACAATTTAGCATTAACACTGGAGTGATAGTTGTGCAGAAGATGATGTGCAGGTAGAGATACTGGGGTAGAAAAGAACAATATGGGGATGAGGTAGTTGGATGGGATATTTACAGATGGGCTGTGTACAGGTGCAGAGATTGGTCAGCTGATCTGACAGCTGATGCTTAAAGCTAGTGAGGGAGATATAAATCTCCAGCTTCAGTGATTTTTGCAATTCGTTCCAGTCATTGGCAGCTGAGAACTGGAAGGAAAGGCGGCTAAATGAGGAATTGGCTTTGGGGGTGACCAGTGAAATATACTTGCTGGAGAGGGTGCTGCTATGTTGACCAGTGAGCTGAGATGAGGCGGGGCTTTACCTAGCAAAGATTTATAGATGACCTGGAGCCAGTGGGTTTGATGACGAATATGAAGCGAGGGCCAGCTATAGAGAGCACAAGGTCGCAGTGGGGGGTAGTATACAGGGCTTTGGTGACAAAACGGATGGCACTGTGATAGACTGCATCCAATTTGCTGAGTAGAGTGTTGGAGGCTATTTTGTAAATGCCGCAGTCAAGGATCGGTAGGATAGTCAGTTTTACGAGGGTATGTTTGGCATCATGAGTGAAGGAGGCTTTATTTCAAAATAGGAAATCAATTATAGATTTTTATTTTGGATTGGAGATGCTTAATGTGAGCCTGGAAGGAGAGTTTACAGTCTCACCAGACACCTAGGTATTTGTAGTTGTCCACATATTCTATGCCAGAACCATCCAGAGTAGTGATGCTAGTTGGGCGGGCGGGTGCGGGCAGCGTTCGGTTGAAGAGCATGCATTTAGGAGCAGTTGGAGGCCACAGGAGAAGTGTTGTATGGCATTGAAGCTCGTTTGGAGGTTTATTAAAACACAGTGTCCAAAGAAGGGCATCAGATGTATACAGAATGGTGTCGTCAGCATAGAGGTGGATCAGGGAATCACCAGCAGCAAGAACGACATCGTTGATATATACAGAGAAAAGAGTCGGCCTGAGAATTGAACCCTGTGGTACCCCCATAGAGACTACCAGAGGTCCGGACAACAGGCCCTCCGATATGATACACTGAACTCTATCTGAGAAGTAGTTGGTGAACCAGGCGAGGCAGTCATTTGAGAAACCAAGGCTATTGAGTCTGCCGATAAGAATGTGGTGATTGACAGAGTCGAAAGCCTTGGCCAGGTCAAATAATACGGCTGCACAGTACTGTCTTTTATCGATGGCGTTTATGATATCGTTTAGGACATTGAGCGTGGCTTAATGACCAGCTCAGAAACCAGATTGCATAGCGGAGAAGGTACGGTGGGTTTCGAAATGGTCGGTGATCAGCTGAGATGAGGCTCCGCTATGCAATCTGGTTAACTTGTCTTTCGAAGATTTTAGAAAGGCAGGGCAGGATGGATATAGGTCTACAACAGTTTGGGACTAGAGTGTCTCCCCCTTTGAAGAGGGGGATGATCGCGGCAGCTTTCCAATCTTAAGGGATCTCAGACGATACGAAAGAGAGGTTGAACAGGCTAGTTATTTGGGTTGCAACAATTTCAGCGGATAATTTTAGATAGAGAGGGTCCAGATTGGAAAGCATGGCCAGCCATAGAAAAATGCTTATTGAAATTCTTGATTATCGTAGATTTATCGGTGGTAACAGTGTTTTCTAGCCTCAGTGCAGTGGCCAGCTGGGAGGAGGTGCTCTTATTCTCCATGGTCTTTACAATGTCCCAGAACGTTTTGTAGTTTGTGGTACAGGATGCAAATTTCTGTTTGAAAAAGCTAGCCTTAGCTTTCCTAACCGCCTGTGTATATTGGTTCCTGACTTCCCTGAAAAGTTGTATATCGCGGGGGCTATTCGATGCTAATGCAGAACGCCACAGGATGTTTTTGTGCTGGTTGAGGGCAGTCAGGTCTGGAGTGAACCAAGGGCTATATCTGTTCTTAGTTCTACATCTTTTTGAATGGGGCTTATTTAAGATGGTGAGGAAAACACTTTTATAGAACAACCAGGCATCCTCTACTGATGGAATGAGGTCAATATCCTTCCAGGATACACGGGCCAGGTCGATTAGAAAGGCCTGCTCGCTGAAGTGTTTTAGGGAGAGTTTCACAGTGATGAGGGGTGGTCCTTTGACCACGGACTCATTACGGATGCAGGCAATGAGGCAGTGATCGCTGAGATCCTGGTTGAAGACAGCAGAGGTGTATTTAGAGGGCCAGTTGGTCAGGATGATATCTATGAGGGTACCCATGTTTACGGATTTATCGTTGTACCTGGTAGGTTCCTTGATCATTTGTGTGACATTGGGGGCATCTAGCTTAGATTGTAGAACGGCCGGGGTGTTAAGCATATCCCAGAGATAAAATGTTGTAGTTGGGGATGGATATTTCCGAATTTTTGGTGACCTTTCAAAGCCAGGATTCAGACACGGCAAGGACATCAGGGTTGGCAGAGTGTGCTAAAGCAGTAAATAAAACAAACTTAGGGAGGAGGATTCTGATGTTAACATGCATGAAACCAAGGCTTTTACGGTTACAGAAGTCAACAAATGAGAGTGCCTGGGGAATAGGTCTGGTGCTGGGGGCTACAGGGCCTGGGTTAACCTCTACATCACCAGAGGAACAGAGGGGGAATAGGATAAGGATTCAGGGCATGGTAGGATGTGAGTACAGTGGAGGTAAACCTAGGCGTTGAGTGACGATGAGAGAGGTTGCATCTCTGGAGGCACCAGTTAAGCCAGGTGAGGTCTCCGCATGTGTGGGGGGTGGGACAAAAGAGCTATCTAAGGCATGTTGAGCGGGACTGGAGGCTCTACAGTGAAATAAAACAATAACAACTAATCGAAACAGTAGTAGACAAGGCATATTGACATTAGAGAGAGACATAAAGCAATCACAGGTGTTGATCAGGAGAGCTAAGACAACAACAGGTAAATAGCAATGAATGGGGAGAAAGGGTCAGTTAGGTACATACAGGACCTGAGTTCGAGGCTGGGGCTGACAGATAAACAATATGATGTACCGTGTTAGTGAACAGTTCAGCAGGCATCAGCTGTGTATCCGAGTGATCATAGTAGCAACACAACATAACACCAACATGGTAGCAACACATGACAACACAGCATGGTAGCAACACAACATAACACCAAGATGGTAGCAACACAACACAACATAACACCACCATGGTAGCATCACAACATGGTAGCAGCACAAAACATGGTACAAACATTATTGGGCACTATTATTGGAAAAGGCATTTAATAAAGTAAGCCTGAATTTATTTTATTTTCAGTCTCTTATAAAATTGGTACAAGTAATGCAAACCCAGGTGTAAAACAGTAAATATCGGCTACCGCCATGGCCCTCACCTCCTCTCTGTAGGCTCTTTCATCATTTATGGTAATCGGGCATACTATTGCTGTGTTGACTGCAAACTTGATGATTGAGTTGGAGGCTACGCAGTCATGGGCCGGCAGCCTTGCGAGGATTAACACTCTTAAATGTCTTACTCACGTAGGCCACAGTGGGGAGAACGAGAGCCCACAGTCCTTGGGGAATGGGCTGGGGTCGGTGGCACTGCGTTATCCTCAAAGCGGGCGAAGAAGGTGTTTAGCTTGTCCGGGGGCAAGAAGTCGGTGTAATCGGTGATTGTCTGTAGGCCACATACGTCTCGTGTTTGAGCCGTTGAATTGCGACTCCACTTTGTCTCTGTGCTGACGGTTTGCCTTTACGGAGGGAATAACTACACTGTTTGTATTCAACCATATTCTCAGTCACTTTGCTATTAAATGCAGTGGTTTGCGCTTTCAATGTTTGCCCGAATGCTGCCCTCTATCCATTCCCAGCCGACGATTGGCACATGGTGACCTTAAGCTTGTGTGAGACTGCTCAGCTACGGAAACCCATTTCATGAAGCTAAAGACTAACAGTGTTTGTGCAGATGTTGCTTCGAGGCAGTTTGGAACTCTGTAGTGAGTGTTGCAACCCGAGGACATATGATTTTACACTCTTTCTAACAATACTTCTTTACTTTCTTCTCTACTGATTTACATTGGTTAGTGAAAGTATTCACCCCACTTGGCATTTTTACTAGTTTTACTATTTTTACTATTTTGCTGCCTTACAACCTGGAATGAAAATATATTTTTTTTTTTGGGGGGTTGGATGGGATTCTCTGAGGGATGAGAGGTGTTTGGTTTGCGCCAGACATAGCGTTTTCCTTGATGGCCAAAACGCTCAATTTGAGTCTCGTCTGACCAGAGTACCTTCTTCCGTATGTTTGGGGAGTCTCCCACATGCCTTTTGGTGAACACCAAACAAGTTTACTTCTGTTTTAATGGCCATTCTTCCTTCCGTAAAGCCCAGCTCTGTGGAGTGTACGGCTTAAAGTGGTCCTATTGACAGATACTCCAATCTCCACTGTGGAGCTTTGCAGCTCCTTCAGGGTTATCTTTGGTATCGTTGTTGCCTCTCTGATTAATGCCCTCCTTGCCTTGTCTGTGAGTTTTGGTGGGCGACCCTCTCTTGGAAGGTTTGTTGTGGTGCCATATTCTTTAAAATTTTTATAATGGATGTAATGGTGCTCTGTGTGATGTTCAAAGTTTCAAATATTTTTTTATAACCCAACCCTGATCTGTACTTCTCCACAACTTGGTCCCTGACCTGTTTGGAGAGCTCCTTGGACTTCATAGTGTCGCTTGCTTAGTGGTGTTGCAGACTCTGGGGCCTTTCAGAACAGTTGTATATATACTGAGATCATGTGACAGATCATGTGACACTTAGATTGCACACAGGTGGACTTGATTTAATTAATTATGTGACTTCTGAAGGTAATTGGTTGCACCAGATCTTATTTAGGGCTTTTTTTTTAGAATTGATTTTTTTCACCAATTTGGACTATTTTGTGTTTGTCTATTACATGAAATCCAAATAAAAATCCATTTAAATTACAGGTTGTAATGCAACAAAATAGGAAAAACGCCAAGGTGGGTGAAGACTTTTGCAAGGAACTGTAACAAGTGACATCAATTAGGGATCATATTTCACCTGGTCAGTCTAAGTCACGGAAAGACCAGGTGTTCCTAATGTTTTGTACACTCGGTGTATATCATGTGTACTGGACATGTCTGAGAACTCTGAATCCAGATGTTATGTCATTTGTATATCAGAAAGTATGTTATGACATTATGTAAAAAAATACTAGGTAAGTAAACATTGATTTGTAACAGTTACTTTTGTCCTCTGAAGAGTTTGAATATGTAACATTTCCCTCCTGACAGGATCAACAATGTGAATGCAGACAGAACTAAATAACAAATGTTTATTTACGAAACGACAGGTCAAGCGCAGGCAGGGGTCAGTAATCCAGGGCAGAGTCCGTAAGGTACAGAACAGCAGGCAGGCTCAGGGTCAGGTCAGGCAGGGGTCAGTAATCCAGGGCAGAGTCTGTAAGGTACAGAACAGCAGGCAGGTTTAGGGTCAGGTCAGGCAGGGGTCAGTAATCCAGGGCAGAGTCCGTAAGGTACAGAACAGCAGGCAGGCTCAGGGTCAGGTCAGGCAGGGGTCAGTAATCCAGGGCAGAGTCCGTAAGGTACAGAACAGCAGGCAGGCTCAGGGTTAGTGATCCAGGGCAGAGTCTGTAAGGTACAGAACAGCAGGCAGGCTCAGGGTCAGGTCAGGCAGGGGTCAGTAATCCAGGGCAGAGTCCGTAAAGTACAGAACAGCAGGCAGGCTTAGGGTCAGGTCAGGCAGGGGTCAGTAATCCAGGTCAGAGTCCGTAAGGTACAGAACAGCAGGCAGGCTCAGGGTCAGGTCATGCAGGGGTCAGTAATCCAGGGCAGAGTCCGTAAGGTACAGAACAGCAGGCAGGCTCAGGGTCAGGTCATGCAGGGGTCAGTAATCCAGGGCAGAGTCCGTAAGGTACAGAACAGCAGGCAGGCTCAGGGTCAGGTCAGGCAGGGGTCAGTAATCCAGGGCAGAGTCCGTAAGGTACAGAACAGCAGGCAGGTTTAGGGTCAGTAATCCAGGGCACGGTCTGTAAGGTACAGAACAGCAGGCAGGCTTAGTGTCAGGTCAGGCAGGGGTCAGTAATCCAGGGCAGAGTCCGTAAGGTACAGAACAGCAGGCAGGCTCAGGGTCAGGTCAGGCAGGGGTCAGTAATCCAGGGCAAAGTCCGTAAGGTACAGAACAGCAGGCAGGCTTAGGGTCAGTAATCCAGGGCACGGTCTCTAAGGTACAGAACAGCAGGCAGGCTTAGGGTCAGGTCAGGCAGGGGTCAGTAATCCAGGGCAGAGTCCGTAAGGTACAGAACAGCAGGCAGGCTCAGTGTTAGGGCAGGCAATCGCTGAAGCTGGAGACTTACATTTCCCTCACCAACTTCAAACATCAGCTATCTGAGCAGCTAACTGATCACTGCAGCTGTACATAGTCCATCTGTAAATAGCCCACCCAATCTATCTCATCCCCATATTGTTTTTATTTACTTTTTATTTACTTTGCTGCTCTTTTGCACACCAGTATCACTACTTACACAGCATCTGCTCATCTATCACTCCAGTGTTAATCTGCTAAATTGTAATTACTTTGCTACTATGGCCTATTTATTGCCTTACCTCCTCACTCCATTTGCACACACTGTATATAAACTTTTTTTTTTCTATTGTGTTATTGACTGTACGCTTGTTTATTCCATGTGTAACTCTGTGTTGTTTTTTACTCCATGTGTAACTCTGTGTTGTTGTTTACTCCATGTGTAACTCTGTGTTGTTGTTTACTCCATGTGTAACTCTGTGTTGTTGTTTATTCCATGTGTAACTCTGTGTTGTTTTTTACTCCATGTGTAACTCTGTGTTGTTGTTTACTCCATGTGTAACTCTGTGTTGTTGTTTACTCCATGTGTAACTCTGTGTTGTTGTTTACTCCATGTGTAACTCTGTGTTGTTGTTTACTCCATGTGTAACTCTGTGTTGTTGTTTACTCCATGTGTAACTCTGTGTTGTTGTTTACTCCATGTGTAACTCTGTGTTGTTGTTTGTGTTGCACTGCTTTGCTTTATCTTGGCCAGGTCACAGTTGTACATGAGAACTTGTTCTGAACTGGCCTACCTGGTTAAATGAAGGTGAAATATAATAAATAAAGGCAGAATGGTCAAAAACTGGGAGAACTAGAGAACAGGAACTAACAAGAAAAGGGAATACGGGAAAAATTACTGGTGGGCTTGACGAGACAAGACGAGCTGGCTACAGAGAACAGGTATAAATGCACCGGGGATAATGGGGAAGATGGGCGACACCTGGAGGGGGGTGGAGACAAGCACAAAGACAGGTGAAACAGATCAGAGTGTGACACCTGGGGGGGGTGGAGACAAGCACAAAGACAGGGGAAACAGATCAGGGTGGGACACCTGGAGGGGGGTGGAGACAAGCACAAAGACAGGTGAAACAGATCAGGGAGTGACACCTGGAGGAGGGTGGAGACAAGCACAAGGACAGGTGAAACAGATCAGAGTGTGACACCTGGTGGGGGGTGGAGACAATCACAAGGACAGGTGAAACAGATCAGGGTGGGACACCTGGAGGGGGTGGAGACAAGCACAAAGACAGGTGAAACAGATCAGGGTGGGACACCTGGAGGGGGGTGGAGTCAAGCACAAAGACAGGTGAAACAGATCAGAGTGTGACACCTGGAGGGGGGTGGAGTCAAGCACAAAGACAGGTGGAACAGATCAGGGTGGGACACCTGGAGGGGGTGGAGACAAGCACAAGACAGGTGGAACAGATCAGGGTGGGACACCTGGAGGGGGTGGAGACAAGCACAAGACAGGTGAAACAGATCAGGGTGGGACACCTGGAGGGGGTGGAGACAAGCACAAGACAGGTGGAACAGATCAGGGTGGGACACCTGGAGGGGGTGGAGACAAGCACAAGACAGGTGAAACAGATCAGGGTGGGACACCTGGAGGGGGGTGGAGACAAGCACAAGACAGGTGAAACAGATCAGGGTGTGACACCTGGAGGGGGTGGAGACAAGCACCAAGACAGGTGAAACAGATCAGGGTGGGACAGTTGACCTCCTGACAGGATCAATAATGTAAAGTTCACCTCTTGACAGGATCAATAATGTAATGTACAATGTTATTCTCTTGTTCTCCTCCATGCCTATCGTGCCTCTGGAGAGTGAGAAGTGAGAGGAAGAGAGGAGCTGGCCGGCTGGCTGACTGTCACAGGTAGTCAGTGTGAAGAAAGCCTCTGTACTGTACTCCACTCCATCCATCTAGTCTACTGTATATTTAATTGAATGACCAATATAGTTACGCCCTGCCCTGTATTAATAACTATACAGCAACATCCACAGCTGGTTCCTTCACACAGAATCATCAGAGATGTAGCAAATGTAGAATAATAGTGAAGACATCATAACTATGAAATAACAGTAGTAGGAGCCAAAAAAGTGCAAACTGGATGGGATGGCATATCGCTGCAGAATCCTGTGTTAGCGATGCTGGTTAAGTGTTCCTTGAATTCTAAATAAATCAAAGATTTAAATCACAGTCACCAGCAATGCACCCCACACCTTCACACGTCCTCCTCCATGCTTCACGTGGGAACCATACATGCAGAGATCATCCGTTCACCTACTCTGCCTCACACAAAGACACAGTGGTTGGAACCAAAAATCTCAAGTTTGGACTAGTCAGACAAAATTATAGATTTCCACTGGTCTAATGTTCATTGCTCGTGTTTCTTGGCCCAAGCAAGTCTCTTATTATTAGTGTCCTTTAGTAGTGGTTTCTTTGCAGCAAATTGACCATGAGGGACTGATTTACGCAGTCTCCTCTGAACAGTCGTTGTTGGGATGTGTCTTGTCACACCCCGATCTGTTTCACCACTGTCTCTCTGTGCCAGTTCGTCTTGTCCGTTTCAAGTCAACCAGCATGTTTTCCCTGTGCTCCTGCTTTTGATATTCTCTCTTCTGCTAGTCCTCCCGGTTTTGACCCTTGCCTGTTTTCTGGACTCTGTACCCGCCTGCCTGACCAGTCTGCCTGTCCTGACCTTGAGCCTGCCTGCAACTCTGTACCTCCTGGACTCTGATCTGGTTTTGACCTTTTGTCTGTCCACGACCATGCTCTTGCTCTTTTGGAACTAATACATTTCAAACACTCAAACCATCGGGGTCTGTCATGCCCTGACCCGCAACGAGGGTCCTCAGTCCGGGGCCCGCAGAGAGGGTTCCCAATCCGGGGTCGGCGGCGAGGGTCCCCACACCAGAGGCGCCATTAAAGTGCGGTGAGCCAGAAGTGGAGCGGGGTCTACGTCCTGCACCAGAGCCACCACGCTACACCTTGGTCTCATTCCGAAGACGGCCATGACACTGTCCCTGAGCCCTTATAGTAGTAACTGATAGTATAAACTGGCCATGACAGACCCAGCAGACTTGGACCACGCAGTAACTTTTTTGCTATGAGTGTTGAGTTTGTACAGCCTACCCCGGCTCCTCGGGAACCCTCCTTACCTCCTCCGGATGATACTCTGGGGATCCTGGTACCTGCCAGGGTTTTCGTTCTCAGTGCTCCCTTATTTTTGAGCTACAGCCATCTTCGTTCCCTTCGGACCGATATAGATGGCATATATTATTACGCTAATGTCGGGCGACGGCTGTTTGGGAGCAACAATCCATAATTTGTCGTCATCTGGAGGATTTCATGGCAGAGGTGAGGAAGGTGTTTGATTCTCCAGTATCCGGGAGAGAGGCGGCCCGAAAACATCTTGAATTACATCAAGATTCCCGTAGTGTGGCACGTTGGCCACCGAGAGTGCCTGGAATCGGGGTCTCTTTTGAGATATTTCTTCACAGTTTATCTGAGGTGATAAAGGATGAGCCCGGGAATTGCCGGTGGACCTCGATTCCCTCATCACCCTCTCCAATAGAATCGATGGGTGGCTAAGGGAATGCAGAAGTGAGAGGTCTGGCCTGGGTCACACTTCTTCATCTGCAGTGGCTCGCTCATCTTCAAAGGAATCTGGAAGTCCCCGAAGGCTACTCTTCTGAGAGGATCCGAAGCCACCTGAGCCTCCTCGAGAATCATTGATGATGGGTGAGTCTAACACACCAGAACCTATGCAACTAGGTATGGCTAGGTTATCGCCTAGGGAACGTTCCCGCAGGCTTAGCTCCACTAAGGGAGCGGCAGCGTAGCCTAGTAGTTAGAGTGTTGGACTAGTAAAATAAAGGTAACATATATATATATATATTTTTTAAATGCTGTCTGTATTGTGGAGCTGTAGGGTATTATACACCTGCCCTGTTAAGAGACTGGACACCTTAGTAGGTACAATCACTCTGAGTCTGACTGGGAATCGTCTAAGTCCCATTACCCGTACTCCCTGTTTATGTGAGCTTGCAGTCTCTCAGGGTATTTATTGACTCTGAGGCAGAGGATAGTTTTTATGGGCACTAGCCTGGTATCAGAACTGGGTATGACTACTCAACTCCTCTCTGTTCCCATGGATGCCAGGGCACTGGACTGTCGCTCCATTGGTAGAGTCACGCACAATTCCCCTAAATATGCGGGTGTCTGGAAACCACAGTGAGTCAATTCAGCACCTCCTCATTGAGTCTCCCCACATACCTGTTTTTGGTTTTTTGGGCTCCAAAAACACAACCCAAGACAATAACTGGACTATGGGTTCCATTCTGAGTTGGAGCCCATTTTGCCATTCACACCTCCTAAAGGCGGCACAGCCATCTCTGAAACGTCTGTCTCCAGGATTAAGTATTGCCTCGGATCTCTCTGCCGTGCCCACAGAGTATCATTACCTCCTGGAGGTTTTCATCAAGGCTCCTCCCTTCCTCCACATAGTCCCTATGATTGTGCCTTCCAGGCACCCCACCACCTCGGTCTATATTCCCTGTCCGGACCTGAGACCAAGGCCATGGACGAGTACATTGAGGACTCACTGGCTGCTGGGAGCATTCGCCCTTCTGCCTCTCCTGCCAGTGCAGGACTCTTCTTTGTGGGGAAAAGGGACAAGACCCTGCGTCCATGTATTGTTTACTAGGGTCTTAATGTTATTACAATTTTAAAAATTGGTACCTTCTACCTCTCCTCAGCTTTCAAACCTCTCCAGGGTTCTACTATCTTCACCAAACGGGACCTTCGGAATGCCTACCATCTTGTGCGGATACGCGATGGAGACGAGTGGAAGTCAGCTTTCAACACTGCCAGCGGACATTTTTTAGTTATGCCGTTGGGACTCACCAACGCGCCTGCTGTTTTCCAGGCTCTGGTCAACGATGTGCTCCGGGAATCGTTTTGTTTTTATCTACCTCAATGACATCCTGGTTTATTCTCAATCTGCCCAGGAACACATTCTCCATATTCGAAAGGTTCTTCAGTGCCTCTTGGAGAATCAGTTGTTTGTAAAGACTGAGAAGTGTGAGTTCCACCGCTCCGCTATCTCCTTTCTAGGATGCACTAATGCTGAAGGGAATGTACAGATGGATCCGGAGAAGGTGAGAGCGATGGTGGATTGGCCCCAGCCCACGTCCAGGGTGCAACCCCAACTGTTTCTGGGTTTTGCTCATTTCTACTACCGTTTCATTCAGATCTACAGCAACCTGGTGGCTTACCTCTCCCAGGGTACTGTTCACATGGTCTCCAGCAGCAGACAAGGCATTTGGGGATGTTAAGCAGCGATTCACTACTGCTCCTATCCTCATCCATCTGGATCCAACTCGTCAGTTTGTGGTGGAGGTTGATGCTTCCGACATGGGAGTAGGGGACATTCTTTCCCAGCGATCCGTCCAGAACTTTCATGTCCCATCGTCTCAACCCTGCGGAGAGGAACTATGATGTTGGGAACCGGGAACTCCTAGCTGTGAAGATGGCTCTGGAGGAGTGGAGACACAGGCTGGAAGGGGCAGAACATCCATTCCTGGTATAGACGGATCATAAAAATGTAGATTACCTCCGCACTGCCAAACGCCTCAACCCAAGGCAAGCTCGTAGGGCTCTGTTAGTTACCAGGTTCAATTTCACCATCTCTTACCGACAAAGAGTCAAAAAATGTGAAGCCGGACGCTCTATCCCGTCTGTCCACTGCCACTCCCTCTGAATCTCCCTGCCTCTTGTTCGGTGGCTTCTGTGTGGGGATTTGAGGCTCTGGTTCCCAAGGTACAGCGTTCCCAGTCGGACCCCGGGGAGGACCCGGCTAACCGGCTGTTTGTTCCAGATTCGGTCCGGTCTCAGGTCCTGGAATGGGCTCACTCCTCCAGGTTTACCTGTCATCCTGGTACTCATTGAACACTGGTTTTCCTCCGTCAACACTTCTGGTGGCCCACCATGGTTCCTGATGTCTCAGCCTTCGTTGCCACATGCACAGTGTGCGCACAAAGCAAGACTCTGCGGGAAGCTCCGTCTGGCCTCCTACAGCCACACCCTGTTCCTCATCGCCCATGGTCCCATATTTCCTTGGATTTTGTCACTAGGCTTCCTCCGTCAGACGGCAACACCACCATCCTGACGATGGTTGACAGATTCTCCGCCCATTTCATCCCTCTTCCTAAGTTACCAACAGCCCAGGAGACGGCTCAGCTTATGGTGCAGCACGTCTTCCGAATCTATGGACTCCCAGTTGACATTGTCTCGGGGTCCTCAGTTCTCGTCCCAATTCTGGAAGGCGTTCTGCACTGTTATCGGGTCGTCAGCCAGCCTGTCCTCTGGGTTTCATCCCCAATCTAACGGCGAGTCAATCAAGATATGGAGACAGCACTCCGGTGTCTGAGGAGAGAGGACCGCCACCGGACTCTGGCTCCTCGCTGTTGGGCAGAGGGTATGGTTGTCCACTTGAGACCTAGAAAAAAGTGTTATGTCATAGTTTTGACGTCTTTACAATTATTCTACAATGTAGAAAATGGTAAAGTGAGTCATGATGTCAACTTTTGACTGGTACTGTCTATACATCCTCTCTATACGTATATCACCTCTATACATCCTCTCTATACATTATATCTATACATCATCTCTATACATGCTCTCTATATATCCTGTCTATACATGATATCTATACATGATCTCTATACATGCTCTCTATACATTATATCTATACATCCTCTCTATACATGCTCTCTATACATCCTGTCTATACATGATATCTATACATCCTCTCTATACATCCTCTCTATACATGATCTCTATACATTATATCTATACATCCTCTCTATACATTATATCTATACACTCTCTATACATGCTCTCTATACATGATATCTATACATTATATCTATGCATCCTCTCTATACATCCTCTCTATACATGATCTCTATACATCCTCTCTATACATGATCTCTATACATCCTCTCTATACATGATATCTATACATCCTCTCTATACATGATCTCTATACATCCTCTCTATACATCCTCTCTATACATGATCTCTATACAACCTCTCTATACATGATCTCTATACATCCTCTCTATACATGATCTATATACATCCTCTCTATACATGATATCTATACATGCTCTCTATACATGATATCTATACATGCTCTCTATACATCCTCTCTATACATCCTCTCTATACATCCTCTCTAGACATGCTCTCTATACATCCTCTCTATACATGATCTCTATACATCCTCTCTATACATCCTCTCTATACATGATATCTATACATCCTCTCTATACATGATCTCTATACATCCTCTCTATACATCCTCTCTATACATGATCTCTATACAACCTCTCTATACATGATCTCTATACATCCTCTCTATACATGATCTATATACATCCTCTCTATACATGATATCTATACATGCTCTCTATACATGATATCTATACATGCTCTCTATACATCCTCTCTATACATGATATCTATACATGCTCTCTATACATCCTCTCTATACATGCTCTCTATACATCCTCTCTATACATGATATCTATACATCCTCTCTATACATGCTCTCTATACATCCTCTCTATACATCCTCTATATACATGATATCTATACATCCTCTCTATACATCTCTCTATACATCCTCTCTATACATGATATCTATACATCTATACTCTCTATACATCCTCTCTATACATGCTCTCTATACATCCTCTATTCATCCTCTATACATGCTCTCTATACATCCTCTATACATCCTCTCTATACATGATATCTATACATGATATCTATACATGATATCTATACATGATATCTATACATCCTCTCTATACATCCTCTCTATACATCCTCTCTATACATCCTCTCTATACATGATATCTATACATCCTCTCTATACATCCCCTCTATACATCCTCTCTATACATCCTCTCTATACATGATCTCTATACATCCTCTCTAGACATGCTCTCTATACATCCTCTCTATACATGATCTCTATACATGATCTCTATACATGCTCTCTATACATCCTCTCTATACATCCTATCTATACATGATCTCTATACATGCTCTCTATACATCCTCTCTATACATCCTCTCTATACATCCTCTCTATACATGCTCTCTATACATCCTCTCTACATGATCTCTATACATCCTCTCTATACATCCTCTCTATACATGATCTCTATACATGCTCTCTATACATGCTCTCTATACATGATATCTATACATGATCTCTATACATCCTCTCTATACATGATATCTATACATCCTCTCTATACATCCTCTCTATACATGATATCTATACATCCTCTCTATACATGATATCTATACATCCCTCTCCATCTCTATACATCCTCTCTATACATCCTCTCTATACATCCTCTCTATACATACATCCCTCTCTATACATCCTCTATACATGATATCTATACATGCTCTCTATACATCCTCTCTATACATGCTCTCTATACATCCTCTCTATACATCCTCTCTATACATGATCTCTATACATCCTCTCTATACATCCTCTCTATACATGCTCTCTATACATCCTCTCTATACATGCTCTCTATACATCCTCTCTATACATGATCTCTATACATCCTCTCTATACATCCTCTCTATACATGATCTCTATACATGCTCTCTATACATCCTCTCTATACATCCTCTCTATACATCCTCTCTATACATCCTCTCTATACATGATATCTATACATGCTCTCTATACATCCTCTCTATACATCCTCTCTATACATGCTCTCTATACATCCTCTCTATACATCCTGATCTATACATCCTCTCTATACATGATATCTATACATGCTCTCTATACATCCTCTCTATACATCCTCTCTATACATCCTCTCTATACATGATCTCTATACATATACTCTCTATACATCCTCTCTATACATCCCTCTATACATGATCTATACATCCTCTCTATACATCCTCTCTATACATCCTCTCTATACATGATATACATCCTCATACATCCTCTCTATACATCCCTCTATACATGCTCTCTATACATCCTCTCTATACATGATCTCTATACATCCTCTCTATACATCCTCTCTATACATGCTCTCTATACATCCTCTCTATACATGATATCTATATACATGATATCTATACATCCTCTCTATACATCCTATCTATACATGATATCTATACATCCTCTATACATGATATCTATACATCCTCTCTATACATCCTCTCTATACATGCTCTCTCTATACATCCTCTCTATACATGATCTCTATACATCCTCTCTATACATCCTCTCTATACATGCTCTCTATACATGATCTCTATACATGATATCTATACATGCTCTCTATACATCCTCTCTATACATGATCTCTATACATCCTCTCTCTATACATCCTCTCTATACATCCTCTATACATCCTCTCTATACATGATATCTATACATGCTCTCTATACATCCTCTCTATACATCCTCTCTATACATCCTCTCTATACATCCTCTCTATACATGCTCTCTATACATCCCTCTATACATGATCTCTATACATCTCTCTATACATCCTCTCTATACATGATCTCTATACATGATCTCTATACATCCTCTCTATACATCCTCTCTATACATCCTCTGATCTATACATCCTCTCTATACATGATCTCTATACATCCTCTCTATACATATCTCTATACATGCTCTCTATACATCCTCTCTATACATGATCTCTATACATCCCTCTCTATACATGATATCTATACATCCTCTCTATACATCTCTCTATACATCCTCTCTATACATGCTCTCTATACATGCTCTCTATACATGCTCTCTATACATCCTCTCTATACATCCTCTCTATACATCCTCTCTATACATGATATCTATACATGCTCTCTATACATCCTCTCTATACATGATCTATATACATCCTCTCTATACATGATATCTATACATGCTCTCTATACATCCTCTCTATACATGCTCTCTATACATCCTCTCTATACATGATATCTATACATCCTCTCTATACATCCTCTCTATACATCCTCTCTATACATGATATCTATACATGCTCTCTATACATCCTCTCTATACATGCTCTCTATACATCCTCTCTATACATGATATCTATACATCCTCTCTATACATGCTCTCTATACATCCTCTCTATACATGCTCTCTATACATCCTCTCTATACATGCTCTCTATACATGATATCTATACATCCTCTCTATACATGCTCTCTATACATCCTCTCTATACATGATATCTATACATGCTCTCTATACATCCTCTCTATACATGATATCTATACATCCTCTCTATACATCCTCTCTATACATCCTCTCTATACATGATATCTATACATGCTCTCTATACATCCTCTCTATACATCCTCTCTATACATGCTCTCTATACATGCTCTCTATTCATCCTCTCTAGACATGCTCTCTATACATCCTCTCTATACATCCTCTCTATACATGATATCTATACATGATATCTATACATGATATCTATACATCCTCTCTATACATCCTCTCTATACATCCTCTCTATACATCCTCTCTATACATGATATCTATACATCCTCTCTATACATCCTCTCTATACATCCTCTCTATACATCCTCTCTATACATGATCTCTATACATCCTCTCTAGACATGCTCTCTATACATCCTCTCTATACATGATCTCTATACATGCTCTCTATACATCCTCTCTATACATCCTCTCTATACATGATCTCTATACATGCTCTCTATACATCCTCTCTATACATCCTCTCTATACATCCTCTCTAGACATGCTCTCTATACATCCTCTCTATACATGATCTCTATACATCCTCTCTATACATCCTCTCTATACATGATCTCTATACATGCTCTCTATACATCCTCTCTATACATCCTCTCTATACATCCTCTCTATACATCCTCTCTATACATGATATCTATACATCCTCTCTATACATGATATCTATACATGCTCTCTATACATCCTCTCTATACATGCTCTCTATACATGCTCTCTATACATGCTCTCTATACATCCTCTCTATACATGCTCTCTATACATCCTCTCTATACATGCTCTCTATACATCCTCTCTATACATGCTCTCTATACATGCTCTCTATACATCCTCTCTATACATGATATCTATACATCCTCTCTATACATGCTCTCTATACATCCTCTCTATACATCCTCTCTATAGATGATATCTGTACATCCTCTCTATACATGATATCTATACATGATATCTATACATCCTCTCTATACATCCTCTCTATACATCCTCTCTATACATCATCTCTATACATGCTCTCTATACATCCTCTCTATACATGATATCTATACATGCTCTCTATACATGCTATCTATACATCCTCTCTATACATCCTCTCTATACATGATATCTATACATGATATCTATACATCCTCTCTATACATGATCTCTATACATCCTCTCTATACATGATATCTATACATGCCCTCTATACATCCTCTCTATACATGATATCTATACATCCTCTCTATACATCCTCTCTATACATGATATCTATACATGCTCTCTATACATCCTCTCTATACATGATATCTATACATCCTCTCTATACATGCTCTCTATACATGCTCTCTATACATCCTCTCTATACATCCTCTCTATACATGATATCTATACATCCTCTCTATACATCCTCTCTATACATGCTCTCTATACATGCTCTCTATACATGATATCTATACATTCTCTCTATACATGATATCTATACATCCTCTCTATACATCCTCTCTATACATGATATCTATACATCCTCTCTATACATGATATCTATACATCCTCTCTATACATCCTCTCTATACATCCTCTCTATACATGATATCTATACATCCTCTCTATACATCCTCTCTATACATGATATCTATACATCCTCTCTATACATGATATCTATACATCCTCTCTATACATCCTCTCTATACATGATATCTATACATGATATCTATACATCCTCTCTATACATCCTCTCTTTACATGATATCTATACATGATATCTATACATGATATCTATACATCCTCTCTATATATCACCTCTATACATGATATCTGTACATCCTCTCTATACATCCTCTCTATACATGATATCTATACATGATATCTATACATGATATCTATATATCCTCTCTATACATCCTCTCTATACATCCTCTCTATACATCCTCTCTATACATGCTCTCTATACATCCTCTCTATACATTATATCTATACATCCTCTCTATACATGATATCTATACATGCTCTCTATACATCCTCTCTATACATCCTCTCTATACATGATATCTATACATGCTCTCTATACATCACACTACTGGGCTTAGAGAGAAGTTGGTTTCATTTGAATCTGATGAAACAGACAGTATTATTTCAGCATTAAAGCAGTGATAAAATGTGTAAGCACTCCAGGGTACAACAACTCCATCACTCCTCTTCTAGTGACGTCACATGTGCCATCTGTAGTGGAATGGAAGTGAAGGAAGGCATGTGTGTAAGCAGCTAGGAGAAACATGACTACATTATGAAATGCCATATTTGGAGCAGAAAAGACACAACCAAACAGTGCAGCACAACGCTCCTCTCCTCTCCTCTCCTCTCCTCTCCTCTCCTCTCCTGTCCTGTCCTCTCCTCTCCTCTCCTCTCCTCTCCTCTCCTCTCCTCTCCTCTCCTCTCCTCTCCTCTCCTCTCCTCTCCTCTGCCAGCCTCTGCTCTCCTCTGCCAGCCTCTGCTCTCCTCTGCCAGCCTCTGCTCTGCCCTCCTCTGTCCTCCTCTCCTCTACCCTCCTATCCTATGCCCTCCTCTCCTCTGCCCTCCTATCCTCTGCCCTCCTCTCCTCTGCCCTCCTCTCCTCTTCCTGTCTCTTCTTTCCTTTCCTTTCGTCTCATCTCATCTCCTCTTCCTGTCTCTTCTTTCCTTTCCTTTCGTCTCATCTCATCTCCTCTTCCTGTCTCTTCTTTCCTGTCCTTTCGTCTCATCTCATCTGCTCTGTTCTGCTCTGTTCTGCCCTGGGGACATAACCTGAATCTATCAGTGCAGAACATAAGAAGAGCCATGACCAGCCAGGCGAAAGAAAGTGAGGGAGGGAAGAGGGAAACTTCTGGGAAGAGAGACACAGAGGAGACATACAGCACTACAGGAAGGAGGAGCAACACTACAGGAAGGAGGAGCAACACTACAGGAAGGAAGAGCAACACTACAGGACGGAGGAGCAACACTACAGGAAGGATACACCACCTTCCGGAGACACCTGAAACCCCACCTCTTTAAGGAATACCTAGGATATGATAAAGTAATCCTTCTCACCCCCCCCCCCCTTAAAAGATTTAGATGCACTATTATAAAGTGGCTGTTCCACTGGATGTCATAAGGTGAACGCACCAATTTGTAAGTCGCTCTGGATAAGAGCGTCTGCTAAATGACTTAAATGTAAATGTAAATGTAAGGAGGAGCAACACTACAGGAAGGAGGAGCAACACTACAGGAAGGAAAAGCAACACTACAGGAAGGAGGAGCAACACTACAGGAAGGAGGAGCAACACTACAGGAAGGAAAAGCAACACTACAGGAAGGAGGAGCAACACTACAGGAAGGAGGAGCAACACTACAGGAAGAGCAACACTACAGGAAGGGAGCAACACTACAGGAAGGGAAGGAAGGAGGAGCAACACTACAGGAAGGAGGAGCAACACTAGGAAGGAGGAGCAACACTACAGGAAGGAGGAACAACACTACGGGAAGGAGGAGCAACACTACAGGAAGGAGGAGCAACACTACAGGAAGGAAAAGCAACACTACAGGAAGGAGGAGCAACACTACAGGAAGGAGGAGCAACACTACAGGAAGGAAGAGCAACACTACAGGAAGGAGGAGCAACACTACAGGAAGGAAAAGCAACACTACAGGAAGGAGGAGCAACACTACAGGAAGGAGGAGCAACACTACGGGAAGGAGGAGCAACACTACAGGAAGGAGGAGCAACACTACAGGAAGGAGGAGCAACACTACAGGAAGGAGGAGCAACACTACAGGAAGGAGGAGCAACACTACAGGAAGGAGGAGCAACACTACAGGAAGGAGGAGCAACACTACAGGAAGGAGGAACAACACTACAGGAAGGAGGAGCAACACTACAGGAAGGAGGAGCAACACTACAGGAAGGAGGTGCAACACTACAGGAAGGAGGTGCAACACTACAGGAAGGAGGAGCAACACTACAGGAAGGAAGAGCAACACTACAGGAAGGAAGAGCAACACTACAGGAAGGAGGAGCAACACTACAGGAAGGAGGTGCAACACTACAGGAAGGAGGTGCAACACTACAGGAAGGAGGAGCAACACTACAGGAAGGAAGAGCAACACTACAGGAAGGAGGAGCAACACTATAGAATGGAAGGGCAACACTATAGAATGGAAGGGCAACACTATAGAATGGAAGAGCAACACTATAGAATGGAAGGGCAACACTATAGAATGGAAGGGCAACACTATAGAATGGAAGAGCAACACTATAGAATGGAAGAGCAACACTATAGAATGGAAGGGCAACACTATAGAATGGAAGAGCAACACTATAGAATGGAAGGGCAACACTATAGAATGGAAGGGCAACACTATAGAATGGAAGAGCAACTATAGAATGGAAGGGCAACACTATAGAATGGAAGAGCAACTATAGAATGGAAGGGCAACACTATAGAATGGAAGGGCAACACTATAGAATGGAAGGGCAACACTATAGAATGGAAGAGCAACACTATAGAATGGAAGGGCAACACTATAGAATGGAAGGGCAACACTATAGAATGGAAGGGCAACACTATAGAATGGAAGGGCAACACTATAGAATGGAAGAGCAACACTATAGAATGGAAGGGCAACACTATAGAATGGAAGGGCAACACTATAGAATGGAAGGGCAACACTATAGAATGGAAGGCAACACTATAGAATGGAAGAGCAAACTATAGAATGGAAGGCAACTATAGAATGGAAGGGCAACACTATAGAATGGAAGAGCAACACTATAGAATGGAAGAGCAAGACTATAGAATGGAAGGGCAAGACTATAGAATGGAAGAGCAACACTATAGAATGGAAGGGCAACTATAGAATGGAAGAGCAACACTATAGAATGGAAGGGCAACACTATAGAATGGAAGAGCAACACTATAGAATGGAAGAGCAACTATAGAATAGAAGGGCAACACTATAGAATGGAAGAGCAACTGGTACGAATCCCTTTAGCCCGGCAGTCTAGGGGGGGTGGTAACGAGACCCGTAACATAACTCATGCAAAGTATAATAGTGACAGTGAGAATGAAATAAACCACAGACAACCAAACGACCGTCAATAACTCAGGGTTTATTTGCAAACACACGGTGTTCTTAGACAAAGTAGTCCTACGGGTAGTGTATGCCCAGGGGCATCTTGTCTTGGTTCCCCCTTTTCCCACCATCAAACACCATCACCAAAACAATACTCTCAGGTGGGGACAAAGTGACATGTAGTAGCGAAAACAAAACCAGAGATCTACCGAGAGATTTTCCACCATACTTTGCAAATAAATTCATTATAAATCCTACAATGTGATTTTCTGGATTTTATTCTTCTCATTTTGTCTGTCATAGTTGAAGTGTACCTATGATGAAAATTACAGGCCTCTCTCATCTTTTTAAGTGGGAGAACTTGCACAGTTGGTGGCTGACTAAATACTTTTTTGCCCCACTGTAGGTCATACATAGTATACTGGGTAACTACTAGACAGAGAGACCTTGAGTCACATAAACAAACAAAAATATGTAATGTTTGAAGTTAGAGTATGATAGAGAATTATCACTCTTACTAGCTGTGGATTTATTGACAGCTACTCTACTGACAGCTACTTTACTGACAGCTACTCTACCGACAGCTACTCTACTGACAGCTACTCTACCGACAGCTACTCTAGTGTCAGCTACTTTACTGACAGCTACTTTACTGACAGCTACTCTAGTGTCAGCTACTCTACTGACAGCTACTCTACTGACAGCTACTCTACTGACAGCTACTTTACTGACAGCTACTTTACTGACAGCATTACTGACAGCTACTCTACTGACAGCTACTGACAGCTACTTTACTGACAGCTACTTTACTGACAGCTACTTTACTGACAGACTGACAGCTACTACTGACAGCTACTGACAGCTACTCTCAGCTACTCTACTGACAGCTACTACCGACAGCTACTTTACTGACAGCTACTCTACTGACACTTTACTGAGCAGCTACTGACAGCTACTGACAGCTACTCTACTGACAGCTACTCTACTGACAGCTACTGACAGCTACTCTACTGACAGCTACTCTACTGACAGCTACTTTACTGACTTTACTGACAGCTACTTTACTGACACTCTACTGACAGCTACTCTACTGACAGCTTTACTGACAGCTACTCTACTGACAGCTACTCTACTGACAGCTACTTGACAGCTACTCTACTGACTGACAGCTACTTGACAGCTACTGACAGCTACTCTACTGACAGCTACTTACTGACAGCTACTTTACTGACAGCTAATCTACAGCTACTTTACTGACAGCTACTTTACTGACAGCTACTCTACTGACAGCTACTGACAGCTACATTACTGACAGCTACTACTGACAGCTACTCTACTGACAGCTACTTTACTGACTGCTACTCTACTGACAGCTACTCTACTGACAGCTACTGACAGCTACTCTACTGACAGCTACTCTACTGACAGCTGACAGCTACTTTACTGACAGCTACTACTGACAGCTACTTTACTGACAGCTACTTTACTGACAGCTACTTTACTGACAGCTACTCTACTGACAGCTACTCTAGCTAGCTACTCTACTGACAGCTTACTGACAGCTACTCTACTGACAGCTACTTTACTGACAGCTACTTTACTGACAGCTACTTTACTGACAGCTACTCTACTGACAGCTACTCTACTGACAGCTACTCTACTGACAGCTACTCTACTGACAGCTACTTTACTGACAGCTACTCTACTGACAGCTACTTTACTGACAGCTACTTTACTGACAGCTACTCTACTGACAGCTACTCTACTGACAGCTACTCTACTGACAGCTACTTTACTGACAGCTACTTTACTGACAGCTACTTTACTGACAGCTACTCTACTGACAGCTACTCTAGCTACTTTACTGACAGCTACTGACAGCTACTACTGACAGCTACTCTACTGACTGCTACTCTACTGACAGCTACTCTACTGACAGCTACTCTACTGACAGCTACTCTACTGACAGCTACTCTACTGACTGCTACTCTACCGACAGCTACTCTACCGACAGCTACTTTACTGACAGCTACTCTACTGACAGCTACTTTACTGACAGCTACATTACTGACAGCTACTCTACTGACAGCTACTCTACTGACTGCTAATCTACTGACTGCTACTCTACTGACAGCTACTCTACTGACTGCTAATCTACTGACTGCTACTCTACTGACAGCTACTCTACTGACAGCTACATTACTGACAGCTACTCTACTGACAGCTACTCTACTGACAGCTACTTTACTGACTGCTACTTTACTGACAGCTACTTTACTGACAGCTACTCTACCGACAGCTACTTTACTGACAGCTACTTTACTGACAGCTACTTTACTGACAGCTACGACAGCTACTTTACGACAGCTACTTTACTGACAGCTACTTTACTGACAGCTACTTTACTGACAGCTACATTACCGAGGGAACATGTTCTTTCTGTGACTGGGATATGTGGTTGTCCAACCTAGCTATCTTAAAAGATGAATGCACCAACTGTAGGTCTCTCTGGATAAGAGCGTCTGCTTTCTAAAATGTAAAATGTGGAATGATATTCTGATCTACCGTTATTTATATCATCTTTCCCTCAGGGATTTACCTCAGAATGAGACGTTAGCTCAACAAACCTCGCGCTTGAGGTAATATCCAGAGAAGATTGAGATAAAAGGATTTCATAATTCCCACCGTGGGAATAGCAATGACTTCCTTCTCAGTCTTCAGAAATCTCCCAATCTCAGTTTTGTCTTTGAAAATGGTATATGGTTTATGAAATGGATCCTGCATGTAAATAGAGCAAGGAGTTGTTATCTACTGAAGCCTTCAACAGAGTTGCTTCCCTCCCAATAACTAACGGAACCCTTCATTACTGTATTCATTCATAACATCCAAAATAAAACACACAAGCTGAACCTCCATTCAGATGTAACAGCTGACAGGAGGACACACCACACAGAGCATATTATGACCTGTCTGTATGTCTGTATGGTCAAAAAACTATACCGCTCCCGCATCTAGCAAGGACTCTTCCCCTCCCGAAGGCCCAACTTCCTGCCTTTATCCTAACACACTTACCACAATACAATGAATAGGCAAGAGGGGGGCAAAAACTAAGTTACACTAACAACAAATGAATATATCTCAATCAGGTAAATATAAATCATAAAGGTACGTACCTAATATTTCATCATTTACATTCATATTTAATATATTTACACAAATATACATGGAGCTCCATATGTTCGGTCTTTTATACAAATATGTCCAAATCGGCTCTAACAGAGCATGTTGTATAATGTTGTGCTGTAGCTGCCTGGAGATGTGACGGGGTATTCAGATTAAAAAGCTGCACAGAAAAGAGATTTCAGGGAAAGTTTTTTTATTGGGGGGGACCTAAATAAGCCATAATCTTTTGTCTCCCCCTGAATCCCCCCTCCGTCCATGTTAACCCCCATCCCCCCCTCAGCCCACCAGTCACCCTGCTGCCCCTGTTAAACCCCCCCCTCAGCCCACCAGTCACCCTGCTGCCCCTGTTAAACCCCCTCCCCTCAGCCCACCAGTCACCCTGCTGCCCCTGTTCACCCTGCTGCCCCTGTTAAACCCCTCCCCTCAGCCCACCAGTCACCCTGCTGCCCCTGTTAACCCCCCCCTCAGCCCACCCACCAGTCACCCTGCTGCCCCTGTTAAACCCCCCTCCCCTCAGCCCACCAGTCACCCTGCTGCCCCTGTTAAACCCCTCCCCTCAGCCCACCAGTCACCCTGCTGCCCCTGTTAACCCCCTCAGCCCACCAGTCACCCTGCTGCCCCTGTTACCAACCCCTCCCCCTCAGCCCACCAGTCACCCTGCTGCCCCTGTTAAACCCCCTCCCCTCAGCCCACCAGTCACCCTGCTGCCCCAGCCCAAACCCCTGCCCCTGTTAAACCCCCTCAGCCCACCAGTCACCCTGCTGCCCCTGTTAAACCCCCTCCCCTCATCCCACCAGTCACCCTGCTGCCCCTGTTAACCCCTCCCCCTCAGCCCACCAGTCACCCCAGCCCACCAGTCACCCTGCTGCCCCTGTTAAACCCTCTCCCCTCAGCCCCAGTCACCCTGCTGCCCCTGTTAACCCCCCCTCAGCCCCCTCAGCTGCCCCTGTTAAACCCCCTCCCCCCAGCCCACCAGTCACCCTGCTGCCCCTGTTAAACCCCCTCCCCTCAGCCCACCAGTCACCCTGCTGCCCCTGTTAAACCCCCTCCCCTCAGCCCACCAGTCACCCTGATGCCCCTGTTAAACCCCTCCCCTCAGCCCACCAGTCAAGTCACCCCCCTCAGCCCACCAGTCACCCTGATGCCCCTGTTAAACCCTCCCCTCAGCCCACCAGTCACCCTGCTGCCCCTGTTCAGCCCACCAGTCACCCCTGCCTCTAGACCCCCTCCCCCTCAGCCCACCAGTCACCCTGCTGCCCCTGTTAATCACCCCCCCCACCACCCCACACACCTTTTCCCACGACACTAAGGTCGGGTCAGTAGTAACATCTGTGCTGTGTGCATCTTGGTGCATCAATGTATTTCACTGCCAAGGTACCTCAGACTAAAGTACAAGGTACTACTATTAAAGGTACCTCAGACTAAAGTACAAGGTACTACTATTAAAGGTACCTCAGACTAAAGTACAAGGTACTACTATTAAAGGTACCTCAGACTAAAGTACAAGGTACTACTACTAAAGGTACCTCAGACTAAAGTACAAGGTACTACTACTAAAGGTACCTCAGACTAAAGTACAAGGTACTACTACTAAAGGTACCTCAGACTAAAGTACAAGGTACTACTACTAAAGGTACCTCAGACTAAAGTACAAGGTACTACTACTAAAGGTACCTCAGACTAAAGGTACTACTAAAAGTACATCAGACTAAAGTACAAGGTACATATCATCATTATATTGCTGTTTCCTGTATGTGCAGCTGTACAAGGTGTACTACTAAAGCTGTTTCAGACTGTATGTGCAGCTGTTTCCTGTATGTGCAGCTGTTTCCTACTACTAAAGGTGCAGACTAAAGGATCCTGTCAAAAGCATCAGCTGACATCATTTATATTGCTGTTTCCTGTATGTGCAGCTGTTTCCTGTATGTGCAGCTGGATCATAGCAGTATTAGACCGATACCCGAAGTTACTTCCGGCGCCGACTGAGATGGCCGCCTTGCTTCGCGTTCCTAGGAAACTATGCAGTTTTTTGTTTTTTTACGTGTTATTTCTTACATTAGTACCCCAGGTCATCTTAGGTTTCATTACATACAGTCGAGAAGAACTACTGAATATAAGATCAGCGTCAACTCACCATCAGTACGACCAAGAATATGTTTTCCGCAACGCGGATCCGGTGTTCTGCCTTACAAACAGGACAACGGAATGGATCGCATGCAGCGACCCAAGGAAACGACTCCGAAAAAGAGGGAAACGAGGCGGTGTTCTGGTCAGACTCCGAAAAAGGGCACATCGCGCACCACTCCCCAGCATTCTTCTTGCCTATGTCCAGTCTCTTGACAACAAGGTTGACGAAATCCGAGCAAGGGTAGCATTCCAGAGGGACATCAGAGACTGCAACGTTCTCTGCTTCACGGAAACATGGCTTACTGGGAAGACGCTATCCGATGCGGTGCAGCCAACGGGTTTCTCCACGCATCGCGCCGACAGAAACAAACATCTTTCTGGTAAGAAGAGGGGCGGGGGCGTATGCCTCATGACTAACGAGACATGGTGTGATGAAGGAAACATACAGGAACTCAAATCCTTCTGTTCACCTGATTTAGAATTCCTCACAATCAAATGTAGACCGCATTATCTTCCAAGAGAATTCTCTTCGATTATAATCACAGCCGTATATATCCCCCCCAAGCAGACACATCGATGGCTCTGAACGAACTTTATTTAACTCTTTGCAAACTGGAAACCATTTATCCGGAGGCTGCATTCATTGTAGCTGGGGATTTTAACAAAGCTAATCTGAAAACAAGACTCCCTAAATTTTATCAGCATATCGATTGCGCAACCAGGGGTGGTAAAACCTTGGATCATTGTTACTCTAACTTCCGCGACGCATATAAGGCCCTGCCCCGCCCCCCTTTCGGAAAAGCTGACCACGACTCCATTTTGCTGATCCCTGCCTACAGGCAGAAACTAAAACAAGAGGCTCCCACGCTGAGGTCTGTCCAACGCTGGTCAGACCAAGCTCACTCCACACTCCAAGACTGCTTCCATCACGTGGACTGGGACATGTTTCGTATTGCGTCAGATGGAAATATTGACGAATACGCTGATTCGGTGTGCGAGTTCATTAGAACGTGCGTCGAAGATGTCGTTCCCATAGCAACGATAAAAACATTCCCAAACCAGAAACCGTGGATTGATGGCAGCATTCGCGTGAAACTGAAAGTGCGAACCACTGCTTTTAATCAGGGCAAGGTGTCTGGTAACATGTCCGAATATAAACAATGCAGCTATTCCCTCCGCAAGGCTATTAAACAAGCTAAGCATCAGTACAGAGACAAAGTGGAATCTCAATTCAATGGCTCAGACACAAGAGGCATGTGGCAGGGTCTACAGTCAATCACGGACTACAAGAAGAAACCCAGCCCAGTCACGGACCAGGATGTCTTGCTCCCAGGCAGACTAAATAACTTTTTTGCCCGCTTTGAGGACAATACAGTGCCACTGACACGGCCTGCAACGAAAACATGCGGTCTCTCCTTCACTGCAGCCGAGGTGAGTAAGACATTTAAACGTGTTAACCCTCGCAAGGCTGCAGGCCCAGACGGCATCCCCAGCCGCGCCGTCAGAGCATGCGCAGCACAGCTGGCCGGTGTGTTTATGGACATATTCAATCAATCCCTATACCAGTCTGCTGTTCCCACATGCTTCAAGAGGGCCACCATTGTTCCTGTTCCCAAGAAAGCTAAGGTAACTGAGCTAAACGACTACCGCCCCGTAGCACTCACTTCCGTCATCATGAAGTGCTTTGAGAGACTAGTCAAGGACCATATCACCTCCACCCTACCTGACACCCTAGACCCACTCCAATTTGCTTACCGCCCAAATAGGTCCACAGACGATGCAATCTCAACCACACTGCACACTGCCCTAACCCACCTGGACAAGAGGAATACCTATGTGAGAATGCTGTTCATCGACTACAGCTCGGCATTCAACACCATAGTACCCTCCAAGCTCGTCATCAAGCTCGAGACCCTGGGTCTCGACCCGCCCTGTGCAACTGGGTACTGGACTTCCTGACGGGCCGCCCCCAGGTGGTGAGGGTAGGCAACAACATCTCCTCCCTGCTGATCCTCAACACGGGGCCCCACAAGGGTGCGTTCTGAGCCCTCTCCTGTACTCCCTGTTCACCCACGACTGCGTGGCCACGCACGCCTCCAACTCAATCATCAAGTTTGCGGACGACACAACAGTGGTAGGCTTGATTACCAACAACGACGAGACGGCCTACAGGGAGGAGGTGAGGGCCCTCGGAGTGTGGTGTCAGGAAAATAACCTCACACTCAACGTCAACAAAACTAAGGAGATGATTGTGGACTTCAGGAAACAGCAGAGGGAACACCCCCTATCCACATCGATGGATCAGTAGTGGAGAGGGTAGCAAGTTTTAAGTTCCTCGGCATACACATCACAGACAAACTGAATTGGTCCACTCACACTGACAGCGTCGTGAAGAAGGCGCAGCAGCGCCTCTTCAACCTCAGGAGGCTGAAGAAATTTGGCTTGTCACCAAAAGCACTCACAAACTTCTACAGATGCACAATCGAGAGCATCCTGGCGGGCTGTATCACCGCCTGGTACGGCAACTGCTCCGCCCTCAACCGTAAGGCTCTCCAGAGGGTAGTGAGGTCTGCACAACGCATCACCGGGGCAAACTACCTGCCCTCCAGGACACCTACACCACCCGATGTTACAGGAAGGCCATAAAGATCATCAAGGACATCAACCACCCGAACCACTGCCTGTTCACCCCGCTATCATCCAGAAGGCGAGGTCAGTACAGGTGCATCAAAGCTGGGAGCGAGAGACTGAAAAACAGCTTCTATCTCAAGGCCATCAGACTGTTAAACAGCCACCACTAACATTGAGTGGCTGCTGCCAACACACTGTCATTGACACTGACCCAACTCCAGCCACTTTAATAATGGGAATTGATAGGAAATGATGTAAATATATCACTAGCCACTTTAAACAATGCTACCTTATATAATGTTACTTACCCTACATTATTCATCTCATATGCATACGTATATACTGTACTCTAGATCATCGACTGCATCCTTATGTCACTAGCCACTTTAACTATGCCACTTTGTTTACTTTGTCTACATACTCATCTCATATGTATATACTGTACTCGATACCATCTACTGTATGCTGCTCTGTACCATCACTCATTCATATATCCTTATGTACATATTCCTTATCCCCTTACACTGTGTATAAGACAGTAGTTTTGGAATTGTTAGTTAGATTACTTGTTGGTTATCACTGCATTGTCGGAACTAGAAGCACAAGCATTTCGCTACCTCGCATTAACATCTGCTAACCATGTGTATGTGACAAATAAAATTTGATTTGATTTGATTTGAAATGGTCAGAATCCAGAAAATAGCCTACTATTTAACAGGGGCAGCAAGGAAGCGATTCCCAAACATTACAATGCCATCAACTACAGAGTGATGAACCTGAAGAAGAGTCCTCAAAACAAGTTGGTCCTGGGGCTCAGTACACGAACACACCCCATAGAGCCCCAGGACAGCAACACAATTAGACCCAACCAACTCATGAGAAACCCAAAATATAATTACTTGGCACGTTGGAAAGAATTAACAAAAAAACAGAGCAAACTAGAATGCTATTTGGCCCTAAACAGAGAGGACACAGTGGCAGAATACCTGACCACTGTGACTGACCCAAACTTAGCTTTGACTATGTACAGACTCAGTGAGCATAGCCTTGCTATTGAGCATAGCCTTGCTCCTGCCCAATATATGACCATATTAGAGACACATATTTCCCTCTATTGTATGACCATATTAGAGACACATATTTCCCTCAGAAGAATTTGAAAGCAAAACCCAATTTTGAAAAACTCCCATATCTACTGGGTGAAATACCACAGTGTGCCATCACAGCACTAAGATTTGTGACCTGTTGCCACAAGAAAAGGTCAACCAGTGAAGAACAAACAACGTTGAAAATACAACCCATATTATATTATATTGTCTCTATTCTATTATAACAGACCAGCTAGATCTACTGTCTCTATTATAATATGACAGACCAGCTAGATCTACTGTCTCTATTATTATTACAGACCAGCTAGATCTACTGTCTCTATTATAATATGACAGACCAGCTAGATCTACTGTCTCTATTACAATATGACAGACCAGCTGGATCTACTGTCTCTATTATAATATGACAGACCAGCTAGATCTACTGTCTCTATTATAAAATGACAGACCAGCTAGATCTACTGTCTCTATTATATTATTACAGACCAGCTAGATCTACTGTCTCTATTATAATATGACAGACCAGCTAGATCTACTGTCTCTATTATATTATGACAGACCAGCTAGATCTACTGTCTCTTTTATATTATGACAGACCAGCTAGATCTACTGTCTCTATTATTATTACAGACCAGCTATATCTACTGTCTCTATTATATTATGACAGACCAGCTAGATCTACTGTCTCTATTGTATTATGACAGACCAGCTAGATCTACTGTCTCTATTATTATTACAGACCAGCTAGATCTACTGTCTCTATTATAATATGACAGACCAGCTGGATCTACTGTGTCTATTATATTATGACAGACCAGCTATATCTACTGTCTCTATTATATTATGACAGACCAGCTATATCTACTGTCTCTATTATATTATGACAGACCAGCTATATCTACTGTCTCTATTATATTATGACAGACCAGCTAGATCTACTGTCTCTATGATATTATGACAGACCAGCTAGATCATAGATTTTATAATATGACAGACCAGCTCCGGTACCGCTTGCCATGCAGTGGTAGAGAGAACAGTCCATGACTGGGGTGGTTTGGATCTTTGACCATTTTTAGGACCTTCCTCAGACACCGCCTGGTGTAGAGGTCCTGGATGGCAGGCAGCTTAGCCCCAGTTATGTACTGGGCCGTACGCACTAACCTCTGTAGTGCCTTGCGATCAGAGGCCGAACAATTGCCGTACCAGGCAGTGATGCAACATCAAGAGCATCCTGACTGGTTGCAGCTGTAGAACCTTTTGAGGATCTCAGGACCCATGCCAAAGCGTTTTAGTTTCCTGATGGGGAATAGGCTTTGTCGTGCCCTCTTCACGACTGTCTTGGTGTGTTTGGACCATTCTAGTTTGTTGGTGATGTGGACACCAAGGAACTTGAAGCTCTCAACCTGCTCCACTACAGCCCCGTCGATGAGAATGGGGACGTGCTCGGTCCTTTTCCTGTAGTCCACAATCATCTCCTTAGTCTTCATTACGTTGAGGGAGAGGTTGTTATTCTATCACATCCCAGCCAGGTCTCTGACCTCCTCCCTATAGGCTGTCTCATCGTTGTTGGTGATCAGGTCTACCACTGTTGTGTTGTCTACAAACTTAATGATGGTGTTGGAGTCATGCCTAGCCGTGCAATCGTGGGTGAACAGGGAGTACAGGAGGGGGCTAAGCACACACCCCTGGGGAGCTCCAGTGTTGAGGATCAGCGTGGCAGATGTGTTGCTACCTACCCTCACCACCTGGGGGCGGCCCGTCAGGAAGTCCTGGAGCGATGATAATGATAATAACAATAAAACTAATAATGTCTTTATTCTTTTGGAATTGTGTGTAATGTTTACTGTTCATTTTTATTGTTTATTTCACTTTTGTTTATCTACTTCACTTGCTTAGGCAATGTTAACATGTGTTTCCCATGCCAATAAACCCCTTGAATTGAATCGAGAGAGAGAGGAGTGAGATTGGGAGAGAGAGAGGGGGAGAGAGAGGGGGAGAGAGGAGAGGGGAGGGGGAGAGAGGGGAGGGAGATAGATAGAGTGGGGGAAGAGAGAGGGGCAAGAGGGGGAGGTAGAAACCATTTACTTGTCCCTGTGTGTCAACATGTCAGAGCAGAGCTGAGCAGAGCGGTCATGTGATACATGCAGGAAGACAGAGTAAAGGGATCAACATGATGACAGAGACCAAGTTGAAGCTGGTCATGAGATGGGAACAGCATGATGACAGAGACCAAGTTGAAGCTGGTCATGAGATGGGAACAGCATGATGACAGAGACCATGTTGAAGCTGGTCATGAGATGGGAACAGCATGATGACAGAGACCATGTTGAAGCTGGTCATGAGATGGGAACAGCATGATGACAGAGACCATGTTGAAGCTGGTCATGAGATGGGAACAGCATGATGACAGAGACCAAGTTGAAGCTGGTCATGAGATGGGAACAGCATGATGACAGAGCCCATGTTTAAGCTGGTCATGAGATGGGATCAGCATGATGACAGAGCCCAAGTTGATTAATCATAAGATTAATCACTCAGGTTACATACTGAGTGAGTACAGGCTAGCAGTGAGTTAGTAGAGCTGACATGATGCAGCCCAGACTCCCAGGCTAGCAGTGAGTTAGTGGAGCTAACATTATGTAGCCCAGACTCCCAGGCTAGCAGTGAGTTAGTAGAGCTAACATGATGCAGTCCAGGCTCCCAGGCTAGCAGTGAGTTAGTGGAGCTAACATGATGCAGTCCAGACTCCCAGTACAGGCTAGCAGTGAGTTAGTGGAGCTAACATGATGCAGCCCAGACTCCCAGTACAGGCTAGCCGTGAGTTAGTGGAGCAAACATGATGCAGCCCAGACTCCCAGGCTAGCAGTGAGTTAGTGGAGCTAACATGATGCAGTCCAGACTCCCAGTACAGGCTAGCAGTGAGTTAGTGGAGCTAACATGATGCAGTCCAGACTCCCAGTACAGGCTAGCAGTGAGTTAGTGGAGCTAACATGATGCAGCCCAGACTCCCAGTACAGGCTAGCAGTGAGTTAGTGGAGCTAACATGATGCATCCCAGACTCCCAGGCTAGCCGTGAGTTAGTAGAGCTAACATGATGCAGTCCAGACTCCCAGGCTAGCAGTGAGTTAGTAGAGCTAACATGATGCATCCCAGACTCCCAGGTTAGCAGTGAGTTAGTAGAGCTAACATGATGCAGCCCAGACTCCCAGGCTAGCAGTGAGTTAGTAGAGCTAACATGATGCAGCCCAGACTCCCAGGCTAGCAGTGAGTTAGTGGAGCTAACATGATGCAGTCCAGACTCCCAGTACAGGCTAGCCGTGAGTTAGTGGAGCAAACATGATGCAGCCCAGACTCCCAGGCTAGCAGTGAGTTAGTAGAGCTAACATGATGCAGTCCAGACTCCCAGGCTAGCAGTGAGTTAGTAGAGCAGGGATTTGGTGGAGAAGACAGGGTGCTCAATAAAAACAAATATTTTTATAACCAGGTAGGCCAGTTGAGAACAAGTTCTCATTTACAACTGCGACCTGGCCAAGATAAAGCAAAACAGTGTTACACATGGGAAAAACAAACGTACAGTCAATAACACAATAGTAAAATAATAAATAAAGATATATATACAGTGTGTGCACATGTAGTAAGATTAGGGAGGCAATAAATAGGCCATAGTGGCAAAATAATTACAATTTAGCAATTAACACTGGAGTGATCGATGTGCAGAAGATGAATGTGCAAGTAGAGATACTGGGGTGCAAAGGAATAAAAAATAAAAAACAATATGGGGATGAGGTAGTTGGATGGGCTATTTACAGATGGGCTGTGTACAGGTGCAATGATCGGTAAGCTGCTCTGACAGCTGATGCTTAAAGTTAGTGAGGGAGATATAATTCTCCAGCTTCAGTGACTTTTGCAATTCTTTCCAGTCACTGGCAGCTGAGAACTGGGAGGAAAGGTGGCCAAAGGAGGAGTTGGCTTTGGGGACGATCAGTGAAATTTACCTGCTGGAGTGTGTGATATGGGTGGGTGCTGCTATGGTGACCAGTGAGCTGAGATAAGGTGGGGCTTTACCTAGCAAAGATTTATAAATGACCTGGAACCAGTGGGTTTGGCGGTGAATATGTAGCGAGGACCGGCCAACAAGAGCATACAGGTCGCAGTGGTGGGTAATATATGGGTCTTTGGTGACAACACGGATGGCACACTGATAAACTACATCCAATTTGCTGAGTAGAGTGTTGGAGGCTGTTTTATAAATGACATCACCGAAGTCAAGGATCGGTAGGATAGTCAGTTTTACGAGGGTATGTTTGGCAGCATGAGTAAAGAGTTCTACATTTAATTTTGGATTGGAGATGCTTAAAAACTTGTTAGGGATAGGGTCTAGTTTCCACCAGACTGATGTGCCCAAAGTAAACTGCTTGTTACTCAGGCCCAGAAACCAGGATATGCATATATTTGGTAGCATTGGATAGAAAACACTTTTCAACCTCTCTTTCGTATTGTCTGAGATCTCTAAAGATTGGAAAGTTGCTGCGGCCATCCCCCTCTTCAAAGGGGGTGACACTCTAGACCCAAACTGTTACAGACCTATATCTATCCCAACCTGCCTTTCTAAAGTCTTCGAAAGCCAAGTTAACAAACAGATCACCAACCCTTTCGAATCCCACTGTACCTTCTCTGCTATGCAATCTGGTTTTCGAGCCGTTCATGGGTGCACCTCAGCCACGCTCAAGGTCCTAAAAGACATCATAACTGCCATCGATAAAAGACAATAAATAAATGTAAATAAACTATTATATTTCATACGGAAAGTAGTATGTTCAATAGGAAAGCAAAATTAGTAAGTGCGTGACCGAAAGACTGATATTGTTCCAGTGCTCTCCTAACCAAAATTCTACATTTTTGCTTGTTTTTCAAAAAACAGGCTTAAAACCTTGAATAAAGTCTGTTGACATCTAGTGGAAGCCATGTGAATTGTAATCTGGGGGACGGAATTACATAGGAACAATAGGTTTCCATTATAAGAGCTTGGGACTTCAAAAAACAATTCTGGTTGGATTTTCTTCAGAATTTCGCCTGCCATATCAATTCTGTTATAGTCTCAGACATAATTTTAACAGTTTTAGAAACTTCAACATGTTTTCTATCAAATGCTACCAATTATATGCATATCCTGGCTTCTGGGCCTGAGTAACAGGCAGTTGACTTTGGGCACGTCAGTCAGGCGGAAATTCAGGAAACTAGACCCTATCCCTAACAAGTTCAAAGGGTTGCAACAATTGCGGCGGATCATTTTTGAAAGAGCCTAGTGGATAATAAGGGGTCCTCTGCGCTGAAAGACAGGCTTGATTCATGACAACAACAAAAAACATACAGTTTTTCATGTTCTAGTATAGAAAAGTACTGACGTTTTGGTATAACGTGCAACACTGTACTCTTAATCTAATTTTCTTTACCTTTCTGTTCTGCACTCTACTGTGCTCTACTGTACTGCACTGAACTCTACCATACTGTACTATACTGTCCTGTACTGTACTGTGCTGTACTCTATTGTACTATACTTTATACAACGGTTGGGTTTAATCCTGAATGCTGATTTGGTTAATAGCGCATTCTAGCCGGTGTCTATTCCACAAGTTTCCACCGGCTAAATCTATGACGTTAAAATGCCCATTTACTCTGTTTCATCTGACTGCGCAATCCACTGTCTCCTCAGCCCAGCCAGGCAATTTATAAACTTGATCTCCTCTATGAAAAGCATCCAGATGTTATTTCACATTTCTTTTAGAGAAACATTTTGTTTTCAACAGCAGAGATTTGTATAAACTTTCCTCTCTGTCCAAAAATGTGCAACATTGTTTCAATATGGTAATGAATGTGTAGGTGTTGGGACGAGAGAGAGAGGGAGGCAATGTTTCTCAGCCAGTCGAAATCATGAATCAGCTGGCATCATTTTTATGGATATACACAAAGAAATGTTAATTGAAAAAAGGTCAAACGAAACGAAGTGCAGCTAGTTTGCAGTCTTTCCAGCTTCAATTTAAAGTGATTGTTTTAGCTGTGTTGTTGGCTAGCTCCTCTGAACAACAGTGTACTAACGAGAGAGCACATTTTCTATGCCAGGCGAAATCGGGTCTCATTAGTTCATTGTTATGGATGTATCCAAATAAATATCACTCGAAAACCGCTTAAACAAATGCAGCTACTGTTGTTATTCTGTCTGTTTGATGTGACTGTAAGTTAGCTGTAGTTGGCTAGCTAGCAAGCAAGGGATAAGAATGTTGCCAGCCAGTATGGCAATGGAACATTTAGAACAAACGACTGGGTCATGTCCATAGATACAGAACAAAAAGACTGAACGACTGGGTCGCGTCCATAGATACAGAACAAAAAGACTGAACGACTGGGTCGAGTCCCATAGATACAAAACAAAAAGACTGAACGACTGGGTCGAGTCCCATAGATACAGAACAAAAAGACTGAACGACTGAGTCGGGTCCATAGATACAGAACAACAAGACTGAATTACTGGGTCGCGTCTCTGGCAGCCAAACCGATAGAACGAATGACAAACAGTCTTGGCTAGCAACCCTACATTTGTTTTGGGACTATAGCTTGTGGAAAATAATGTTTTTAATTAAAATATGTCAATAATTATTTTAGCATTAGCTAGTCATCCCATTAGCTAGCTAGCTAACGTTAACTGAACAGTTTTGAAATACAAAACTACATTTGGTCAATACAAAACCAACGCATTAGCTAGTAATCCCATTAGCTAGCTAGCTAACGTTAACTGAACAGTTTTGAAATACAAAACTACATTTGGTCAATACAAAACCAAAGTGTTGCCCATACTGTAGTTAACGTCGTTATCCACTTTTTCACTTTGAACACAATTAAGTATTTTAATTAGTCTCTGTGATGTTCAAACTTGTGAAACATAGATGTCTGTGATTGATACAGACTTGATCTGGTCTGGACCAACCAAAATATGGTTTAGAATAATAATTGCATGTAGAATAATACCAAAAACATGCAATGGAGTCTATAACAATGTTCTATATTGTATATTTCTACCTTTGTACCTATTCAGGATACATCACCATGAACAGATTGATTTTCATAAATATCCATTTCTATACCGGACAGGTGATGTAATTCTGTTACTGTCATTATGTTACCAGGTGTTGATCCACTTCACTTATTGTAGTTCAATACCCAAGATATTTGGTTGGGGGTTTAGTCAAAGTGTCATGGCTGACACCTTCATCTTTTACAGCTTTGAATCTTAGAGTACATTTAACAGTTTTGGAAAAAAATGTGGTCACATTAAAAACTGAGGGAGATTTTAATGTCACACCGTTTCCAAACTTTGCCTCTGGACAGTTCCTAAAGTAAATGTAAACATTTCAGTGGCAATTGTTAAAAGTAGACTTCTCCGAATACTGTAGGTGTGTGGTTTGTTAAAAGTAGACTTCTCCGTATACTGTAGGTGTGTGGTTTGTTAAAAGTAGACTTCTCCGTATACTGTAGGTGTGTGGTTTGTTAAAAGTAGACTTCTCCGTATACTGTAGGTGTGTGGTTTGTTAAAAGTAGACTTCTCCGTATACTGTAGGTGTGTGGTTTGTTAAAAGTAGACTTCTCCGTATACTGTAGGTGTGTGGTTTGTTAAAAGTAGACTTCTCCGTATACTGTAGGTGTGTGGTTTGTTAAAAGTAGACTTCTCCGTATACTGTAGGTGTGTGGTTTGTTAAAAGTAGACTTCTCCGTATACTGTAGGTGTGTGGTTTGTTAAAGTAGACTTCTCCGTATACTGTAGGTGTGTGGTTTGTTAAAAGTAGACTTCTCCGTATACTGTAGGTGTGTGGTTTGTTAAAAGTAGACTTCTCCGTATACTGTAGGTGTGTGGTTTGTTAAAAGTAGATTTCTCCGTATACTGTAGGTGTGTGGTTTGTTAAAAGTAGACTTCTCCGTATACTGTAGGTGTGTGGTTTGTTAAAAGTATATTTCTCCGTATACTGTAGGTGTGTGGTTTGTTAAAAGTATATTTCTCCGTATACTGTAGGTGTGTGGTTTGTTAAAAGTAGACTTCTCCGTATACCGTACATTTACATTTAAGTCATTTAGCAGACGCTCTTATCCAGAGCGACTTACAAATTGGTGCATTCACCTTATGACATCCAGTGGAACAGTAGTGCATCTAAATCTTTTAAGGGGGGGTGAGAGGGATTACTTTATCCTATCCTAGGTATTCCTTAAAGAGGTGGGGTTTCAGGTGTCTCCGGAAGGTGGTGATTGACTCCGCTGTCCTGGCGTCGTGAGGGAGTTTGTTCCACCATTGGGGGGCCAGAGCAGCGAACAGTTTTGACTGGGCTGAGCGGGAACTGTACTTCCTCAGTGGTAGGGAGGCGAGCAGGCCAGAGGTGGATGAACGCAGTGCCCTTGTTTGGGTGTAGGGCCTGATCAGAGCCTGGAGGTACTGAGGTGCCGTTCCCCTCACAGCTCCGTAGGCAAGCACCATGGTCTTGTAGCGGATGCGAGCTTCAACTGGAAGCCAGTGGAGAGAGCGGAGGAGCGGGGTGACGTGAGAGAACTTGGGAAGGTTGAACACCAGATGGGCTGCGGCGTTCTGGATGAGTTGTAGGGGTTTAATGGCACAGGCAGGGAGCCCAGCCAACAGCGAGTTGCAGTAATCCAGACGGGAGATGACAAGTGCCTGGATTAGGACCTGCGCCGCTTCCTGTGTGAGGCAGGGTCGTACTCTGCGGATGTTGTAGAGCATGAACCTACAGGAACGGGCCACCGCCTTGATGTTAGTTGAGAACGACAGGGTGTTGTCCAGGATCACGCCAAGGTTCTTAGCGCTCTGGGAGGAGGACACAATGGAGTTGTCAACCGTGATGGCGAGATCATGGAACGGGCAGTCCTTACCCGGGAGGAAGAGCAGCTCCGTCTTGCCGAGGTTCAGCTTGAGGTGGTGATCCGTCATCCACACTGATATGTCTGCCAGACATGCAGAGATGCGATTCGCCACCTGGTCATCAGAAGGGGGAAAGGAGAAGATTAATTGTGTGTCGTCTGCATAGCAATGATAGGAGAGACCATGTGAGGTTATGACAGAGCCAAGTGACTTGGTGTATAGCGAGAATAGGAGAGGGCCTAGAACAGAGCCCTGGGGGACACCAGTGGTGAGAGCACGTGGTGTGGAGACGGATTCTCGCCACGCCACCTGGTAGGAGCGACCTGTCATGTAGGACGCAATCCAAGCGTGGGCCGCGCCGGAGATGCCCAACTCGGAGAGGGTGGAGAGGAGGATCTGATGGTTCACAGTATCGAAGGCAGCCGATAGGTCTAGAAGGATGAGAGCAGAGGAGAGAGAGTTAGCTTTAGCAGTGCGGAGCGCCTCCGTGATACAGAGAAGAGCAGTCTCAGTTGAATGACTAGTCTTGAAACCTGACTGATATGGATCAAGAAGGTCATTCTGAGAGAGATAGCGGGAGAGCTGGCCAAGGACGGCACGTTCAAGAGTTTTGGAGAGAAAAGAAAGAAGGGATACTGGTCTGTAGTTGTTGACATCGGAGGGATCGAGTGTAGGTTTTTTCAGAAGGGGTGCAACTCTCGCTCTCTTGAAGACGGAAGGGACGTAGCCAGCGGTCAGGGATGAGTTGATGAGCGAGGTGAGGTAAGGGAGAAGGTCTCCGGAAATGGTCTGGAGAAGAGAGGAGGGATAGGGTCAAGCGGGCAGGTTGTTGGGCGGCCGGCCGTCACAAGACGCAAGATTTCATCTGGAGAGAGAGGGGAGAAAGAGGTCAGAGCACAGGGTAGGGCAGTGTGAGCAGAACCAGCGGTGTCGTTTGACTTAGCAAACGAGGATCGGATGTCGTCGACCTTCTTTTCAAAATGGTTGACGAAGTCATCTGCAGAGAGGGAGGAGGGGGGAGGGGGAGGAGGATTCAGGAGGGAGGAGAAGGTGGCAAAGAGCTTCCTAAGGTTAGAGGCAGATGCTTGGAATTTAGAGTGGTAGAAAGTGGCTTTAGCAGCAGAGAGAGAAGAGGAAAATGTAGAGAGGAGGGAGTGAAAGGATGCCAGGTCCGCAGGGAGGCGAGTTTTCCTCCATTTCCGCTCGGCTGCCCGTAGCCCTGTTCTGTGAGCTCGCAATGAGTCGTCGAGCCACGGAGCGGGAGGGGAGGACCGAGCCGGCCTGGAGGATAGGGGACATAGAGAGTCAAAGGATGCAGAAAGGGAGGAGAGGAGGGTTGAGGAGGCAGAATCAGGAGATAGGTTGGAGAAGGTTTGAGCAGAGGCAAGAGATGATAGGATGGTAGAGGAGAGCGTAGCGGGGGAGAGAGAGCGAAGGTTGGGACGGCGCGATACCATCCGAGTAGGGGCAGTGTGGGAAGTGTTGGATGAGAGCGAGAGGGAAAAGGATACAAGGTAGTGGTCGGAGACTTGGAGGGGAGTTGCAATGAGGTTAGTGGAAGAACAGCATCTAGTAAAGATGAGGTCGAGCGTATTTCCTGCCTTGTGAGTAGGGGGGGAAGGTGAGAGGGTGAGGTCAAAAGAGGAGAGGAGTGGAAAGAAGGAGGCAGAGAGGAATGAGTCAAAGGTAGACGTGGGGAGGTTAAAGTCGCCCAGAACTGTGAGAGGTGAGCCGTCCTCAGGAAAGAAGCTTATCAAGGCATCAAGCTCATTGATGAACTCTCCGAGGGAACCTGGAGGGCGATAAATGATAAGGATGTTAAGCTTGAAAGGGCTGGTAACTGTGACAGCATGGAATTCAAAGGAGGCGATAGACAGATGGGTAAGGGGAGAAAGAGAGAATGACCACTTGGGAGAGATGAGGATCCCGGTGCCACCACCCCGCTGACCAGAAGCTCTCGGGGTGTGCGAGAACACGTGGGCAGACGAAGAGAGAGCAGTAGGAGTAGCAGTGTTGTCTGTGGTGATCCATGTTTCCGTCAGTGCCAAGAAGTCGAGGGACTGGAGGGAGGCATAGGCTGAGATGAACTCTGCCTTGTTGGCCGCAGATCGGCAGTTCCAGAGGCTACCGGAGACCTGGAACTCCACGTGGGTCGTGCGCGCTGGGACCACCAGATTAGGGTGGCCGCGGCCACGCGGTGTGGAGCGTTTGTATGGTCTGTGCAGAGAGGAGAGAACAGGGATAGACAGACACATAGTTGACAGGCTACACAAGAGGCTACGCTAATGCAAAGGAGATTGGAATGACAAGTGGACTACACGTCTCGAGTGTTCAGAAAGTTAAGCTTACGTAGCAAGAGTCTTATTGACTAAAATGATTAAAATGATACAGTACTGCTGAAGTAGGCTAGCTGGCAGAGGCTGCGTTGTTGACTATGTAGGCTAGCTGGCAGTGGCTGCGTTGTTGACACTACACTAATCAAGTCGTTCCGTTGAGTGTAATAGTTTCTACTGTGCTGCTATTCGGGGCTAGCTGGCTAGCTAGCAGTGTTGATTACGTTACGTTGCGTTAAAAGAACGACAATAGCTGGCTAGCTAACCTACCGTAGGTGTGTGTGTTTTGTTAAAAGTAGACTTCTCCGTATACTGTAGGTGTGTGGTTTGTTAAAAGTAGACTTCTCCGTATACTGTAGGTGTGTGGTTTGTTAAAAGTAGACTTCTCCGTATACTGTAGGTGTGTGGTTTGTTAAAAGTAGACTTCTCCGTATACTGTAGGTGTGTGGTTTGTTAAACTTGGACATCAATGGCTTACATTAATGGCGTACATTTTCTAAGTGAAAAAGTGAGTCTCAGCGTCACTCTGTTACCTTGACTACATATTGTATGACAGGATATGGAAGGCCTGTGGCATAAGAATGTGAGATAAGACCTAACAATAGGATTGTAATGTATATCATAAGATATACAAATGGCACACTATTCCCTATTTAGTACAGTACTTTAGACTAGGGCCACAAATGGCACCCTATTCCCTATTTAGTACACTACTTTAGACTAGGGTCTATGGACTATATTATGAATCCGGTGACCTTTGAGATACAGCCTATGTGATCTGTTTTGTAGTTCTGATTTTAAATGTGATATTTCAAAACATTAATCTGATTTGACAGTAGTTTAACAAGCATGCAGCATACACTTGCCCCCATCCCCCTCTCTCTCCATCCCTCTCTCGGTCCCTCTCTCTATCCGTCCCTCTCTCTCTTCATCCCCCTCTCTCTCCGTCCGTCCCTCTCTCTCTTCATCCCCCTCTCTCTCCATCCCTCTCTCTGTCCCTCTCACCTTCCCTCTCTCTATCCATCCCTCTCTCTATCCGTCCCCCTCTCTCTCCGTCCCTCTCTCTCTTCATCCCCCTCTCTCTCTCTCCATCCCTCTCTCTCTGTCCATCTCTCTCTCAGTCCCTCTCTATCCCTCTCTCTCTCCATACCTCCTCTTCCCTTCATCTCTGTCTGTTTGGGTGAGGAGTATTTTTGGTGTAACATTGGCTTTGACATTACCATGGATACCTCCTCAGCCAGCCCTGGTTATTTATAGCAGCAGTAAGAGATATATAGCTGAGCTCTCTCTCTCTCTCTCTCTCTCTCTCTCTCTCGCTCTCTCTCTCCATAAACAGTATCTCTCACTCTCTCACTCCTTCCTCCTGCTGCTATCTCCATATACAGTATCTCTCTCTCCTCTCTCTCTCTCTCTCTCTCTCTGTCCCTCTCTCTCCTCTCTCTCTGTCCCTCTCTCTCTCTCTCTCTCTCTGTCCCTCTCTCTCTCTCTCTCCCTCTCTCTCCTCTCTCTCTCTTTCCTCCTTCTATCTCCATACACAGTATCTCTCACTCTCTCTCCTCCTCTCTCTCTCCTCTCTCTCTCTTTCCTCCTTCTATCTCCATACACAGTATATCTCACTCTCTCTCCTCTCTCTCTCTCTCGCTCACTGTGAGAAACAACCCAGTGCTGCCAAAACATGGTTGCCAAAAACAGACATGGGCAATACAGGATGAGGAGCAGGAGGACAGAAATGTATCATGCAAACATGCATTTGCTGATGAACTCTATTTCACTGATATCTCCAGTGTGGAAATTGTATTAGGGCATTATAATACATCTACATACGGGTTATTTCAACGTATCAACAGAGAAATACAAAGATCATCTTCATCGTAAAACAATAAACAATAACATACGCTCTTGGAAATAAATGTAGTGTATTGATTGACAGCTATTATAATGAAAATATATCTGTCCTGAAATAGACTGGTGGTGATGATGTGACTATTGTCTGTGGGAACTAACGTGAATGGAAAGAGCTGACCCTGCTGAAGAGAAGACGTCACAACAACAACAGAATACTGGGACTAAAATGTGCTTCCTGTTCTGTTTCTATGGTGGGTTGTGTGAAAGGAAGACTGTAACATAGAGACACACAGCCGGATCTAAAGAACAAATTACCACCTTCCCCTGGGACAGAAACAGCACGGTTCTGTTTCAGACAAGCTTCTATGTGACATAAACCATGATTTTGCCATTTCAATTGGTAAATGACAATAGCCATGTCAGTACTGTTACATTAGTGTATGATCAGTCCTGTGTGTCAGTACTACTACATTAGTGTATGATCAGTCCTGTGTGTCAGTACTACTACATTAGTGTATGGTCAGTCCTGTGTGTCAGTACTGCTACATTAGTGTATGGTCAGTCCTGTGTGTCAGTACTGCTACATTAGTGTATGGTCAGTCCTGTGTGTCAGTACTGCTACATTAGTGTATGGTCAGTCCTGTGTGTCAGTACTGCTACATTAGTGTATGATCAGTCCTGTGTTACAGCAGACAGGTCTCTAGTCTCAGGAGTTCCCTCTTCTCCACGCACAGCGCCAGCCCCAACATCACACGCACACAACAAGGCCAAAGATACCGACATACACTTCCCTCTCCTCTCCATGCCTGCCTGCCTTCTGCATCACCATGACAACCCCTCAGCTACACCCATAGAATTAGGCATTAGAATACTTTCATTCAATAGGATGTTTGTGGCTACACCCTCACCTTAGCAGCATATGCAAGAAGTAGATGTTTAAGTTTGCCCAGAAATGTGGAAGTGGGGACTCAGCAAAGGCACCTTCCTACGGCTGCTACGTTAGGCTTCACGACCACAGCAGAGCTCCACAGAGAGAGAGCTGAGCTGGAGAAACCAAATATAAAGAGAAAATGTTACACCCAGATATACCCAGGTCAAATGCTATACCCAGATATACCCAGATCAAAGGCTATACCCAGATATTCCCAGATCAAAGTCTATACCCAGATATACCCAGATATTCCCAGATATTCCCAGATCAAAGGCTATACCCAGATATTTCCAGATATACCCAGATATTCTCAGATATACCCAGATCAAAGGCTATACTCAGATATACCCAGATATACCCAGATATTCCCAGATATACCCAGATCAAAGGCTATACCCAGATATACCCAGATCAAAGGCTATACCCATAAATTCCCAGATATACCCAGATATTCCCAGATATACCCAGATCAAAGGCTATACCCAGATATACCCAGATATCCCCAGATCAAAGGCTATACCCAGATATTCCCAGATATCCCCAGATCAAAGGCTATACCCAGATATACCCAGATATCCCCAGATCAAAGGCTATACCCAGATATACCCAGATCAAAGGCTATACCCAGATATACCCAGATATTCCCAGATCAAAGGCTATACCCAGATATACCCAGATATTCACAGACCAAAGGCTATACCCAGATATACCCAGATCAAAGGCTATACCCAGATATACCCAGATATACCCAGATATACCCACATATACCCAGATATTCCCAGATCAAAGGCTATACCCAGATATACCCAGATCAAAGGCTATACCCAGATATACCCAGATATCCCCAGATCAAAGGCTATACCCAGATATACCCAGGTATACCCAGATATTCCCAGATCAAAGGCTATACCCAGATATACCCAGATAATCCCAGACCAAAGGCTATACCCAGATATACCCAGATATTCCCAGACCAAAGGCTATACCCAGGTATACCCAGATATTCCCAGATATACACAGATGAAAAGATCTCGGCGGCAGGTAGCCTATCGGATAGAACATTGAGCCAGGAACCCATCAGGTTTGTGTCACAATACCAAACTCAACCTCTAAAAACTACATTGGCGCATATATCCACGAGATAACAAGCACTAGTACCCATATGAACCCCTCAGCGCTGTACACTAGGGGCTACAAGGCATCGTATCCATGTGAACCCCTCAGGGCTGTACACTAGGGGCTACAAGGCATCGTATCCATGTGAACCCCTCAGGGCTGTACACTAGGGGCTACAAGGCATCGTATCCATGTGAACCCCTCAGGGCTGTACACTAGGGGCTACAAGGCATCGTATCCATGTGAACCCCTCAGCGCTGTACACTAGGGGCTACAAGGCATCGTATCCATGTGAACCTCTCAGGGCTGTACACTAGGGGCTACAAGGCATCGTATCCATGTGAACCCCTCAGGGCTGTACACTAGGGGCTACAAGGCATCGTATCCATGTGACCCCCTCAGGGCTTTACACTAGGGGCTACAAGGCATCGTATCCATGTGAACCCCTCAGGGCTTTACACTAGGGGCTACAAGGCATCGTATCCATGTGAACCCCTCAGGGCTGTACACTAGGGGCTACAAGGCATCGTATCCATGTGAACCCCTCAGGGCTGTACACTAGGGGCTACAAGGCATCGTATCCATGTGAACCCCTCAGGGCTGTACACTAGGGTCTACAAGGCATCGTATCCATGTGACCCCCTCAGGGCTTTACACTAGGGGCTACAAGGCATCGTATCCATGTGAACCCCTCAGGGCTGTACACTAGGGGCTACAAGGCATCGTATCCATGTGACCCCCTCAGGGCTGTACACTAGGGGCTACAAGGCATCGGCTAACCACCCTACGGAAAATCTACACTGAGTGTACAAAACATTTAGAACACCTGCTCTTTCCATGACATAGACTGACCAGGTGAATCCAGGTGAACTCTATGATCTCTTATTGATGTCACCTGTTCATAAATCCACTTCAATCAGTGTAGAAGAAAGGGAGGAGACATGTTAAAGAAGGATTTTTAAGCCTTGAGACAATTGACATTTGGATTGTGCACTTGTGCCATTCAGAGGGTGAATGGGCAAGATAAAATATTTAAGTGCCTTTGAACGAGCCGTGTTGAAATTTGCCAGGCACACCCGTTTGAATGCGCCAAGAACTGCAACGCTGCTGTGTTTTTGACTTTCAATCGTTTTCTGTGTGTATTAAGAATGGTCCACCTCTCAAAGGACATCCAGCCAACGGCAGGCCAGTGGGTGAAAACAGGTCAAGGACATGATGAAAGACACTAATTGTGCAGAGCAACAGACGGGTTGTAGTTAGTCAACTGACAGTCCAGTACAACACTGGTGCCCAAAGACCCATCAAAGAATGCACGACTCATCGTACTGTGACACTAATTAGGTGTGGCAGCCGATGACCTTACAGAAATCTTTCAGCAGAAAGCAACAAGAAACTGCGGTTGCAGTGAGATAAAGAACGAAAACACTGGACACTGGAGAATAGGAAAAGCATTGCCTGGTCTGATGAATCCCGGTTCCTGTTGTTTCATGCTGTTGGGAGGACAAGGGTATGGACACTCATGAGTACATGCATCTATCATACCAGTGCATGCTGGTGGTGCGATAGTGTGGGGTGTGTTTTCAGTGCACACATTGGGCCTCTTGATAAAACTGGAGCAAAGTGTATATGCCACCAGATATCTGAACAACATGAGCCAATCAGGCTCCTCCCTTCATGGTAGCAGTGTATCCATCTGCAAATGAATTTATTTTCAGCAGGATAATGTCTCCTGTTACAAGTCTAAGACTGTCTCGGAATGGTTCTACAAACGAATTTAGCTTACTGCAGTGGCCTGCCCAGTCACCAGAGATCAATCCCATGGAGCATCTGGGAGATGGAAAAAGCTATTCGGGGTAAAGATTCCACTACTAATGAACTTGACACAACTGTGGGAAGCATTGGAGTCAACATGGGCCAGCATCCCTGTGGAACGCTTTCGACCACTTGTAGAGTTCATGCCCCCGACAAATTGAGGCTGTTCTAATGGCAAAAGGGGAGTGCAACTAAATACTAGGAAGGTGTTCCTAATGTTTTGTTCACTCGGTGCACATATTTTTTTTATGCATTGTCAAGGCAGGAAGGCAAAATTTCCTGGTAATCCATCTGGCCCTGCGGCCTTATGAATGTTGACCTGTTTAAAGGTCTTACTCACATCGGCTGTGGAGCGCGTGATCACACAGTCGTCCGGAACAGCTGAGGCTCTCATGCATGTTGCAGTGTTACTAGCCTCAAAGCAAGCATATTTAGTTATACAAGTTATTTAGCTTGTCTGGTAGGCTTGTGTCACTGTGCAGCTCTCGGCTGTGCTTCCCTTGTAGTCTGTAATACTTTGCAAGCCCTGCCACATCCGACAAGCATCGGAGCCGGTGTAGTAGGATTCAATCTTAGTCCTGTTTTGATGCTTTGCCTGTTTGATGGTTCGTCGGAGGGCATAGCAGCATTTCTTATAAGCTTCCTGGTTAGAGTCCTGCTCCTTTAAAGTGGCAGCTCTACCCTTTAGCTCAGTGTGGATGTTGCCTTTAATCCTTGGCTTCTGGTAGGACTATGTAGGTACAGTCACTGTGGGACTACGTCATCAATGCACTTATTGATGAAACCAGTCACTGATGTGGTGTACTCCTCAATGCCATCAGAAGAATTCGGGAACATATTCCAGTCAGTCTTAGCAAAACAGTCCTGTAGCATCTGCTTCATCTGACGACTGGTGCTTCTTGCTTTAATTATTGCTTGTAAGCAGGAGGATAGAATTATGGTCAGATGGGGGAGCGTACACGTCTCTGTGTGTCGAGTAAAGGTGGTCCAGAGTTTTTTTTCTTCCTCTGGTTGCACATTTAACATGCTGGTGGAAATGTAAGCTTCCCTGCATTGAAGTTTTCTTGTTTGCTTATGTCGGGATACAGCTCATTGTCTTAGTGACGGGGAGGAGGGCCTGCTTGACGGGGAGGAGGGCCTGCTTGACGGGGAGGAGGGGGAGGAGGGCCTGTTTGATGGGGAGGAGGGCCTGCTTGACGGGGAGGAGGGGAGGAGGGCCTGTTTGACGGGGAGGAGGGCCTGTTTGACGGGGAGGAGGGCCTGCTTGACGGGGAGGAGGGCCTGTTTGGCGGGGAGGAGGGCCTGCTTGACGGGGAGGAGGGCCTGCTTGACGGGGAGGAGGGCCTGTTTGACGGGGAGGAGGGCCTGTTTGACGGGGAGGAGGGCCTGTTTGACGGGGAGGAGGGGGGGAGGAGGGGGAGGAGGGCCTGTTTGACGGGGAGGAGGGGGAGGAGGGCCTGTTTGGCGGGGAGGAGGGCCTGCTTGACGGGAGGAGGGCCTGTTTGACGGAGAGGAGGGCCTGTTTGGCGGGGAGGAGGGCCTGTTTGGCGGGGAGGAGGGCCTGTTTGACGGGGAGGAGGGCCTGTTTGACGGGGAGGAGGGCCTGTTTGACGGGGAGGAGGGCCTGTTTGGCGGGGAGGAGGGCCTGTTTGACGGGGAGGAGGGGGGGAGGAGGGCCTGTTTGACGGGGAGGAGGGCCTGTTTGGCGGGAGGAAGGCCTGTTTGGCGGGGAGGAGGGCCTGTTTGACGGGGAGGAGGGCCTGTTTGACGGGGAGGGGGGGAGGAGGGCCTGTTTGGCGGGGAGGAGGGGAGGAGGGCCTGTTTGACGGGGAGGAGGGCCTGTTTGACGGGGAGGAGGGCCTGTTTGACGGGGATGAGGGCCTGTTTGACGTGGAGGAGGGCCTGTTTGGCGGGGAGGAGGGCCTGTTTGGCGGGGAGGAGGGGGGCTGTTTGACGGGGAGGAGGGCCTGTTTGACGGGGGGAGGAGGAGGAGGGCCTGTTTGACGGGGAGGAGGGCCTGCTTGATGGGGAGGAGGGCCTGTTTGACAGGGAGGAGGGTCTGTTTGACGGGGAGGAGGGCCTGTTTGACGGGGAGGAGGGCCTGTTTGACGGGGAGGAGGGCCTGCTTGGGTGTCTGGAGTACATCCAGCTTGTCTGACTCATTTAAGAGAAATTCTTTGTCCAGTTCAAGGTGAGTAATCGCTGTTCTGATGTCACCATTAAGGTTTTTGATTTAAATAGGCCCCTTGAATTAACTCTATCAGATTTAACCGTTATATTCTTAATCAACAGTCAATTTACTATATGCTCATTCTGAATGGTCATCGAACTCTCAGTCTTCAAGAATCCAATTGCTCGTTTAAGGACTTCGATGCAACAAAGGATTCACTTCAAGGTTTTATTACAAGACCAACAGGTGGAAAATTGGGTTGATACAGTTGTTTGATATGCAACATATCAAACAACTGTATCTCGGCTCGACCACCGGTCGTGGAGCTCTAGGGTCGTCCACCAGTCGTGGGTCGTCCACCAGTCGTGGGTCGTCCACCAGTCTAGGGTCGTCCACCAGTCGTGGGTCGTCCACCAGTCTAGGGTCGTCCACCAGTCGTGGGTCGTCCACCCGTCGTGGGTCGTCCACCAGTCGTGGGTCGTCCACCGGTCGTGGAGCTCTAGGGTCGTCCACCAGTCGTGGGTCGTCCACCAGTCGTGGGTCGTCCACCAGTCGTGGGTCGTCCACCGGTCGTGGAGCTCTAGGGTCGTCCACCAGTCGTGGGTCGTCCACCGGTCGTGGAGCTCTAGGGTCGTCCACCAGTCGTGGGTCGTCCACCAGTCGTGGGTCGTCCACCAGTCGTGGGTCGTCCACCGGTCGTGGGTCGTCCACCAGTCGTGGGTCGTCCACCAGTCTAGGGTCGTCCACCAGTCGTGGGTCGTCCACCAGTCTAGGGTCGTCCACCAGTCGTGGGTCGTCCACCAGTCTAGGGTCGTCCACCAGTCGTGGGTCGTCCACCAGTCTAGGGTCGTCCACCAGTCGTGGGTCGTCCACCAGTCTAGGGTCGTCCACCAGTCGTGGGTCGTCCACCAGTCGTGGGTGATCACCAGGGTGGGTGAGTCGTGGGTGGGTCCAAGTGGGTCGTCCACCAGTCTGGGGTCGTCCACCAGTGGTGGGTCGTCCACCAGTCGTGGGGAGCCCACCAGTCTAGGGATCCACCAGTCGTGGGTCGTCCACCAGTCTAGGGTCGTCCACCAGTGGGTCGATCCACCAGTGGGTGGGGTCCACCCATCGTGGGTCGTCCACCAGTCGTGGGTCGATCACGGGTCGTGGAGCTCTAGGGTCGTCCACCAGTCGTGGGTCGTCCACCAGTCGTGGGTCGCCCATGAGGTCAAAGGTCACGGTCGTGGAGCTCATTCCACCAGTTGGGTCGCCCACGGTGTCTAGGGGCCCACCAGTCGTGGGGGTCCACCAGTCGTGGGCGTCCACCGGTCGTGGGGCCCACCAGTCGTGGGTCACCAGTCTGGGGACACCAGTGTGGGTCGTCCACCTTCTGTTTCCACCAGTCGTGGGGTCCACCAGTCAGGGTGCCACCAGTGGTGGGTAATCCACCAGTCAGGGTCGTCCACCAATCACCAGTGGTGGGTCGTCCACCAGTCGTGGGTATCCACCAGGAGTGGGTCGTCCACCAGTCGTGGGTCGTCACCAGTCGTGGGTCGTCCACCAGTCAGGGTCGTCCACCAGTCGTGGGTCGTCCACCAGTCGTGGGTTCCAAAAGGTGGGTCGCCCACCAGTAAGATCACCAGTCTAGGGTCGTCACCAGTCTCCACCAGATGCGTCCAATGGGTCGTCCACCCGTCGTGGGTAGTCCAGTCGTGGGTAGTCCACCGGTCGTGGAAGGGTCGTCCACCAGTCGTGGGTCGTCCACCAGTCGTGGGGTCCAACAGTCGTGGGTGTCCACCAGCCCACCGGTCGTGGAGCTCATCCACCAGTTTTGTCGTGGAGCAGTCCACCAGTCGTGGGTCGTCCAAGTCGTGGGTCGTCCACCAGTCGTGATTGCTGTTTTACCAGTCGTGGGTCGTCCAAGTAAAAGAGATCCACCAGTGTGGGTCGTCCACCAGTCTAGGGTAGTCCACCAGTCGTGGGCATCCACCAGTCTAGGGTCGCCCACCAGTCGTGGGTCGTCCACCAGTCTAGGGTCGTCCACCAGTTCCGTCCACCAGTCAGGGTCGTCCACCAGTGTGGGTTCCAATGGGTGTCCACCTTCTGCTCTAGGGTCTCCACCAGTTGGGTTCCACCAGTCGTGGGTTGCCCACCAGTCGTGGGTGGTCCACGGTCGTGGAGCTCTAGGGTCGTCCACCAGTCGTGGGTCGCCCACCGGTCGTGGAGCTCTAGGGTCGTCCACCCGTGGGTCGTCCACCCAGTCGTTCGTCCACAAGTGAGCCCACCAGTAAAAGTCCACCAGTCAGGGTCGTCCACCAGTCGTGGGTGCCCACCAGTCTAGGGTCGCCCACCAGTCGTGGGTCGTCCACCAGTCTAGGGTCGTCCACCAGTTCCACCAGTCAGGGTCGTCCACCAGTGGGTCGTCCACCAGTCTGTCACCAGTGGTGGGTTTGTCCACCAGTCGTGGGTGCCCACCAGGAGTGGGTCGTCCACCAGTCGCGTGGGTGGACCCAAGTCGTGGGGGCCAGTCAGGGTCGTCCAGAACGTGGGTCGTCCAAACTCCACCAGTCGTGGGTCGTCCACCAGTGGAATGTGGTCCACCAGTTAGTCGATCCACCAGTCGTGGGTCGCCCACCAGTCAGGGTCGTCCACCAGTCATCCACCCGTCGTTACTCCACCAGTCATGCCCAGCTGGAGCTCTAGGATGTCCACCAGTCGTGGGTCGTCCACCAGTCACATCCACCAGTCGTGGGTCGTCCACCAGTCGTGGGTCGCCCACCCGTGGAGCTCCAGGGTCGGTCCACCAGTCGTGGGTCGCCCACCGGTCGTGGAGCTCTGGGGTTCCACCAGTCGTGGGTTCCACTAGTTGGGTCGTCCACCAGTCATTCGCCCAGAATCCACCATGAGCCCACCAGTCCAGGGTAAGTCGTGGGTCGCCCACCAGTCAGGGTATCCACCAGTCGTGGGTCGTCCACCAGTCTAGGGTCGTCCACCAGTCGTGTCCACCAGTCTAGGGTCGTCCACCAAAACAGTCCAGGGTAAATCACCAGTCTGGGTTCCACCAGTAAATCCACCAGGGTATTTCACCAAAATGTCCACCAGTCGTGGGTCTCCACCAGTCTGGGGTCGTCCACCAGTCGTGGGTCGCCCACCAGTCGTGGGTCGTCCACCAGTCTAGGGTGCCCACCAGTCGTGGGTCGTCCACCAGTCGTGGTTAGCCCACCAGTCTTGTCCACCAGTCGTGAGGAAGTCCACCAGTCCAGGGTCGTCCACCAGTCTCCACCCGTCGTGTGGTGGCAGTGGGTCGCCCACCCTGTGGAGCTCAGGGTCGTCCACCAGTCGTGGGGGTCCACCGGTCTAGGGAGTCCACCAGTCCACCAGTGGTGGGTCGTCCACCAGTGGTGGGCAGTCCACCCGTGGGTCGTCCACCATGTCCACCAGCTCCACCAGGGGTCCACCAGTCGTGGGTCGTCCACCAGTCCAAGGAGTTGCCAGTGGCTAGGCTATCCGTGGACAATGCAGTGACAGTATTTATTATGATATGTGATTAAGAGTAACAATCTTACTTGGTTTCCAAGGAGGTGGGATCACTCTGTTCACGGGCGTGGCATCGACCATGGTACCTGATCTAATGAGTCAAAGGACCAGCCTCATTACTTATACTGTGGGAGGGCTCAGCCAGGAAGTGTCACGAAGACTGCCTGTTCACGCCTTCCTGTTTACCATAGGGCATGCCAATATGGGGACAAAACCTGATATTTGCTCATAAGTGTTCATATAATGTTAAAAGGTGTTTTGAATAAGAATAACAGTCTCCAGGATGAAATGCATAGTCTGTAGAGAACAAATGGAAGTATGACCAGATCCATACATTTTGTTACAGAAAAACACTGATTGCTGTTTTAATTAATAACATGAGAAGAGATAGAAAGAGCATCACCATGTACATTCAGGTTACATCAACGTTTCCAACAGTTCCAATACAGTCAAGAAAATGTGTTTAATTGTCCTTCTGCGCTCCATTTTGTCTTTGTTACAAAGAGTGGGAAGAGAAATTTGGCTCTGGCAGCCAAAAAGTCTCTAATAACCCCTTCTTTAACAAGTGAGTCGCAGACAGTCAGTTCTTTGTCTCTTGTCCTCCTCAGTCCATTCAGAGTCGTAAAGGGAGCAGTTGATTTGTCTTGTGATAGGCTTGAAAGGGGGCCATCAAATACAGAACGGTAAACTCTTGGCCTGGAATGTGGTACTTAGGAAACTCTGTTCTGCATCACTTACTCCACCCCTCATGAGCTCTCTGATGCAACACTATACACACCATCACATACAGTACCAGTCACACACCTACTCATTCCGCTGTTTTTCACTATTTGTTTTACTATTTTCTACATTGTAGAATAATGAGAACATAACAACTATGAAATAACACATCATGTAGTAACCAAAACAGTGTTAAATCAAAATCTATTTTAAATGATATTTCTTCAAAATGCTCACCCTTTGTCTTGATGACAGCTTTACACACTCTTGTCCATACCAGCTGGGAGTGAGAAGAGACTGGCTTCTCTAGTGGTGGCAGAACCCTGTCCATGTCAGCTGGGAGTGAGAAGAGACTGGCTTCTCTAGGTGTGGCAGAACCCTGTCCATGCCAGCTGGGAGTGAGAAGAGACTGGCTTCTCTAGTGGTGGCAGAACCCTGTCCATGCCAGCTGGGAGTGAGAAGAGACTGGCTTCTCTAGTGGTGGCAGAACCCTGTCCATGCCAGCTGGGAGTGAGAAGAGACTGGCTTCTCTAGTGGTGGCAGAACCCTGTCCATGTCAGCTGGGAGTGAGAAGAGACTGGCTTCTCTAGTGGTGGCAGAACCCTGTCCATGTCAGCTGGGAGTGAGAAGAGACTGGCTTCTCTAGTGGTGGCAGAACCCTGTCCATGCCAGCTGGGAGTGAGAAGAGACTGGCTTCTCTAGTGGAGGCATAACCCTGTCCATGCCAGCTGGGAGTGAGAAGAGACTGGCTTCTCTAGTGGTGGCAGAACCCTGTCCATGCCAGCTGGGAGTGAGAAGAGACTGGCTTCTCTAGTGGTGGCATAACCCTGTCCATGCCAGCTGGGAGTGAGAAGAGACTGGCTTCTCTAGTGGTGGCAGAACCCTGTCCATGCCAGCTGGAAGTGAGAAGAGACTGGCTTCTCTAGTGGTGGCAGAACCCTGTCCATGCCAGCTGGGAGTGAGAAGAGACTGGCTTCTCTAGTGGAGGCATAACCCTGTCCATGCCAGCTGGAAGTGAGAAGAGACTGGCTTCTCTAGTGGAGGCATAACCCTGTCCATGCCAGCTGGAAGTGAGAAGAGACTGGATTCTCTAGTGGTGGCAGAACCCTGTCCATGTCAGCTGGGAGTGAGAAGAGACTGGCTTCTCTAGTGGTGGCAGAACCCTTTCCATGCCAGCTGGGAGTGAGAAGAGACTGGCTTCTCTAGTGGTGGCAGAACCCTGTCCATGCCAGCTGGGAGTGAGAAGAGACTGGCTTCTCTAGTGGTGGCAGAACCCTGTCCATGCCAGCTGGGAGTGAGAAGAGGCTGGCTTCTCTAGTGGTGGCAGAACCCTGTCCATGCCAGCTGGGAGTGAGAAGAGGCTGGCTTCTCTAGTGGTGGCAGAACCCTGTCCATGCCAGCTGGGAGTGAGAAGAGGCTGGCTTCTCTAGTGGTGGCAGAACCCTGTCCATGCCAGCTGGGAGTGAAATAAAGGCAAATGTTAACCGTGTGTGCTTGTGGCGTCTAACCACTAGAGTCTAACCAGGTCTATCTAACCAGACAGTCCTGGTTTGACATCCCTAGTTTGACAGTAACTGAAAGGTTGCTGGATGGATCCCCAAGCTGACAAGGAAAACAATTTGTCTTTCTGCCCCTGAACAAGGCAGTTAACCCAGTGTTCCCTGGTAGGCCATCATTGTAAATAAGAATTTGTTCTTAACTGACTTGTCTAGTTAAATAACGTTTTTAAATGAAACATTTTTTAAAACAGGACTGTCTAACCAGGGCATAAAATGAACATATCTACCCTGTCAAGTAGCTGCTCACTACTGTTTAAGATTTTATACACAAGGCAGTGTTATTTGAGGTGGACAGTGATGCAGGATTATTAATCCTCTTTACTGTAACCGTCTGAATTGACTGAGCATGATATCGGATTACATGCACCTTTGTTATAAAGGACGATGGCTAGATTGTAATGGTCCTGTGAGTGGCTAGTGCAGAGAGTCTGGCGCAGGACAGCAGATATGAGTAACCAACGTACTTTACTCAAGTAAATACACAAATACAAAAAGCTAAATAACGAGCCCACAAATACGGACCGAATAACAACGAACAATCACTCACAAACAAACATGGGGAACAGAAGGTTAAATAATAAACAAGTAATTGGGTGAATGAAGCCAGGTGTGTAAGACAAAGACAAAACAAATGGAAAATGAAAAGTGGATCGGCGGTGGCTAAAGACCGGTGACGTCGACCACCGAACAAGGAGTGGGACCGACTTCTGCGGAAGTTGTAACATATATCCTGTTTTTGTTTTTTTGGGGGGGAAACATCTACCTGGGATGATGTAGCAGGGTGTAGGAGACAGTAGAGGACATCTACCTGGGATGATGTAGCAGGGTGTAGGAGACAGTAGAGGACATCTACCTGGGATTATGTAGCAGGGTGTAGGAGACAGTAGAGGACATCTACCTGGGATGATGTAGCAGGGTGTAGGAGACAGTAGAGGACATCTACCTGGGATGATGTAGCAGGGTGTAGGTGACAGTAGAGGACATCTACCTGGAATGATGACATCTACCTGGGCAGGGTGTAGGAGACAGTAGAGGACATCTACCTGGGATGATGTAGCAGGGTGTAGGAGACAGTAGAGGACATCTACCTGGTATGACATAGCAGGGTGTAGGAGACAGTAGAGGACATCTACCTGGGATGACGTAGCAGGGTGTAGGAGACAGTAGAGGACATCTACCTGGGATGATGTAGCAGGGTGTAGGAGACAGTAGAGGACATCTACCTGGGATTATGTAGCAGGGTGTAGGAGACAGTAGAGGACATCTACCTGGGATTATGTAGCAGGGTGTAGGAGACAGTAGAGGACATCTTCCTGGGATGATGTAGCAGGGTGTAGGAGACAGTAGAGGACATCTACCTGGGACGACGAGAGCAGGGTGTAGGAGACAGTAGAGGACATCTACCTGGGATGATGTAGCAGCAGGGTGTAGGAGACAGTAGAGGACATCTACCTGGGATGATGTAGCAGGGTGTAGGAGACAGTAGAGGACATCTACCTGGGATGACGTAGCAGGGTGTAGGAGACAGTAGAGGACATCTACCTGGGATGATGTAGCAGGGTGTAGGAGACAGTAGAGGACATCTACCTGGGATGATGTAGCAGGGTGTAGGAGACAGTAGAGGACATCTACCTGGGATGACGTAGCAGGGTGTAGGAGACAGTAGAGGACATCTACCTGGGATGATGTAGCAGGGTGTAGGAGACAGTAGAGGACATCTACCTGGGATGATGTAGCAGGGTGTAGGAGACAGTAGAGGACATCTACCTGGGATTATGTAGCAGGGTGTAGGAGACAGTAGAGGACATCTACCTGGGATGACGTAGCAGGGTGTAGGAGACAGTAGAGAGGACATCTACCTGGGATTATGTAGCAGGGTGTAGGAGACAGTAGAGGACATCTACCTGGGATTATGTAGCAGGGTGTAGGAGACAGTAGAGGACATCTACCTGGGATTATGTAGCAGGGTGTAGGAGACAGTAGAGGACATCTACCTGGGATGACGTAGCAGGGTGTAGGAGACAGTAGAGGACATCTACCTGGGATGATGATGTAGAGACATCAGGGCAGGGTGTAGGAGACAGTAGAGGACATCTACCTGGGATGATGTAGCAGGGTGTAGGAGACAGTAGAGGACATCTACCTGGGATTATGTAGCAGGGTGTAGGAGACAGTAGAGGACATCTACCTGGGATGACAGTAGAGGACATCTACCAGGGTGTAGGAGACAGTAGAGGACATCTACCTGGGATGATGTAGCAGGGCGTAGGAGACAGTAGAGGACATCTACCTGGGATGACGTAGCAGGGTGTAGGAGACAGTAGAGGACATCTACCTGGGATGACGTAGCAGGGTGTAGGAGACAGTAGAGGACATCTACCTGGGATGATGTAGCAGGGTGTAGGAGACAGTAGAGGACATCTACCTGGGATTATGTAGCAGGGTGTAGAGGACATCTACCTGGGGAGACAGGGTGTAGGAGAGGACATCTACCTGGGATGATGTAGCAGGGTGTAGGAGACAGTAGAGGACATCTACCTGGGACCTGGGACGTAGCAGGGTGTAGGAGACAGTAGAGGACATCTACCTGGGATGATGTAGCAGGGTGTAGGAGACAGTAGAGGACATCTACCTGGGATGATGTAGCAGGGTGTAGGAGACAGTAGAGGACATCTACCTGGGATTATGTAGCAGGGTGTAGGAGACAGTAGAGGACATCTACCTGGGATGACGTAGCAGGGTGTAGGAGACAGTAGAGGACATCTACCTGGGATGATGTAGCAGGGTGTAGGAGACAGTAGAGGACATCTACCTGGGATGACGTAGCAGGGTGTAGGAGACAGTAGAGGACATCTACCTGGGATGATGTAGCAGGGTGTAGGAGACAGTAGAGGACATAGAGGACATCTACCTGGGATGTAGCAGGTGTAGGAGACAGTAGAGGACTGGGATTATGTAGCAGGGTGTAGGAGACAGTAGAGGACATCTACCTGGGATGACGTAGCAGGGTGTAGGAGACAGTAGAGGACATCTACCTGGGATGATGTAGCAGGGTGTAGGAGACAGTAGAGGACATCTACCTGGGACGACGTAGCAGGGTGTAGGAGACAGTAGAGGACATCTACCTGGGATGATGTAGCAGGGTGTAGGAGACAGTAGAGGACATCTACCTGGGATGATGTAGCAGGGTGTAGGAGACAGTAGAGGACATCTACCTGGGATGATGTAGCAGGGTAGAGGACATCTACCTGGGGAGACAGTAGAGGACATCTACCTGGGATGACGTAGCAGGGTGTAGGAGACAGTAGAGGACATCTACCTGGGATTATGTAGCAGGGTGTAGGAGACAGTAGAGGACATCTACCTGGGATGATGTAGCAGGGTGTAGGAGACAGTAGAGGACATCTACCTGGGATGACGTAGCAGGGTGTATGAGACAGTAGAGGACATCTACCTGGGATTATGTAGCAGGTTGTAGGAGACAGTAGAGGACATCTACCTGGGATGATGTAGCAGGGTGTAGGAGACAGTAGAGGACATCTACCTGGGATTATGTAGCAGGGTGTAGTAGACAGTAGAGGACATCTACCTGGGATGACGTAGCAGGGTGTAGGAGAGGGTCGAGGACATCTACCTGGGATGACGTAGCAGGGTGTAGGAGACAGTAGAGGACATCTACCTGGGATGATGTAGCAGGATGTAGGAGAGGGTAGAGGACATCTAGCTGGGATGATGTAGCAGGGTGTAGGAGACAGTAGAGGACATCTACCTGGGATGATGTAGCAGGATGTAGGAGACAGTAGAGGACATCTACCTTGGATGACGTAGCAGGGTGTAGGAGACAGTAGAGGACATCTACCTGGGATGATGTAACAGGGTGTAGGAGACAGTAGAGGACATCTACCTGGGATATGCATGTAGCAGGGACATCTACCTGGGGAGACAGTAGAGGTAGAGGACATCTACCTGGAATGACGTAGCAGGGTGTAGGAGACAGTAGAGGACATCTACCTGGGATGACGTAGCAGGGTGTAGGAGACAGTAGAGGACATCTTCCTGGAATGACGTAGCAGGGTGTAGGAGACAGTAGAGGACATCTACCTGGGATGATGTAGCAGGATGTAGGAGAGGGTAGAGGACATCTAGCTGGGATGATGTAGCAGGGTGTAGGAGACAGTAGAGGACATCTACCTGGAATGATGTAGCAGGGTGTAGGAGACAGTAGAGGACATCTAGCTGGGATGATGTAGCAGGGTGTAGGAGACAGTAGAGGACATCTAGCTGGGATGATGTAGCAGGGTGTAGGAGACAGTAGAGGACATCTAGCTGGGATGATGTAGCAGGGTGTAGTAATGGGTCCCAATATGCCTGGCAAAAACCAAACACTGCATTCCACAGTAAGAACCTTTACCAACCTGGGATGATGTCAAGCATGGTGGTGGTAGTGTGATGGTTTGGGGATGCTTTGCTGCCTCAGGACCTGGACCACTTGCCTTAATAGAAGGAACCATGAATTCTGCTCTATATCAGATAACATTCAGTAAAAAATATTTATAAACATTGAGAAAATTAGAAAGGTGGCAAATACTTTTCACGGAACTGTACAGTCCACTTTTTCTCATTGGGTAATCCAGTCTTTTCTCACTGGGTAATCCAGTCATTTCTCATGGGGTAATCCAGTTTTTCTCACTGGGTAATCCAGTCTTTTACCTCATTGGGTAATCCAGTCTTTCTCATTGGGTAATCCAATCTTTTCTCATTGGGTAATCCAGTAGAGGACATCTTTCTCATTGGGTATTCCAGTCTTTTCTCATAGGGTAATCCAGTCAGGGTGTAGGAGACAGTAGAGGACATCTACCTCATGGGGTAATCCAGTCTTTCTCATGGGGTAATACCAGTCTTTTCTCATGGGGTAATCCAGTCTTTTCTCATGGGGTAATCCAGTCTTTTCTCATGGGGTAATCCAATATTTTCTCATTGGGTAATCCAGTCTTTTCTCATGGGGTAATCCAGTCTTTTCTCATTGGGTTATCCAGTCTTTTCTCATTGGGCAATCCACTTTTTTCTCATGGGGTAATCCAGTCTTTCTCATGGGGTAATCCAGTCTTTTCTCATGGGGTAATCCAGTCTTTTCTCATGGGGTAATCCAGTCTTTTCTCATGGGGTAATCCAATCTTTTCTCATTGGGCAATCCAATCTTTTCTCATTGGGTAATCCAATCTTTTCTCATTGGGTAATCCAATCTTTTCTCACTGGGTAATCCAATCTTTTTTTCTCATTGGGTAATCCAATCTTTTCTCACTGGGTAATCCAATATTTTCTCATTGGGTAATCCAATTTTTTTCTCATTGGGTAATCCAATATTTTCTCATTGGGTAATCCAATTTTTTCTCATTGGGTAATCCAATGTTTTCTCATTGGGTAATCCAATCTTTTCTCATTGGGTAATCCAATATTTTCTCATTGGGTAATCCATCTTTTCTCATTGGGTAATCCAATCTTTTCTCACTGGGTAATCACATTTTTTCCATTGGGTAATCCAATCTTTTCTCATTGGGTAATCCAATATTTTCTCATTAGGTAATCCAATATTTTCTCATTGGGTAATCCAATATTTTCTCATTAGGTAATCCAATCTTTTCTCATTGGGTAATCCAATCTTTTCTCATTGGGTAATCCAATGTTTTCTCATTGGGTAATCCAATCTTTTCTCATTGGGTAATCCAATATTTTCTCATTGGGTAATCCATCTTTTCTCATTGGGTAATCCAATCTTTTCTCATTGGGTAATCCAATCTTTTCTCATTAGGTAATCCAATCTTTTCTCACTGGGTAATCACATTTTTTCCCATTGGGTAATCCAATCTTTTCTCATTGGGTAATCCAATCTTTTCTCATTAGGTAATCCAATATTTTCTCATTGGGTAATCCAATATTTTCTCATTAGGTAATCCAATCTTTTCTCATTGGGTAATCCAATCTTTTCTCATTGGGTAATCCAATCTTTTCTCATTGGGTAATTCAATCTTTTCTATTGGGTAATTCAATAGTTTGTCATTGGGTAATCCAATCTTTTCTCATTGGGTAATCCAATCTTTTCTCATTGGGTAATCCAATCTTTTCTCATGGGGTAATCCAGTCTTTTCTCATTGGGTAATCCAATCTTTTCTCATTGGGTATTCCAATCTTTTCTCATTGGGTAATCCAATTTTTTCTCATTGGGTAATCCAACTTTTTCTCATGGGGTAATCCAGTATTTTCTCATTGGGTAATCCAATCTTTTCTCATTGGGTAATCCAGTCTTTTCTCATGGGGTAATCCAATCTTTTCTCACTGGGTAATCCAGTCTTTTCTCATGGGGTAATCCAATCTTTTCTCATTGGGTAATCCAGTCTTTTCTCATGGGGTAATCCAATCTTTTCTCATGGGGTAATCCAGTTTAGCCTGAGTTGGGATCGGTGGTTGTGATGGTTATCCATTCACTTTTTATTTCCAGGTGGAAGGATCATGTTCATGTGATGTCTACAGTAGATGTGGTCTATGGTTAAATCTCTCAGGCAGGAAGAAAATGGCTACATTTACCATGATCCTATGCTAGTTACGGCCACTTTCACCATGATCCTTAGAGATTTTCTGGTGTCAGAGTGTTAAAGAGGAGTCTACCGTGTCTGGAAGATAATTAACCATGCATGTCCTGTATTCAGGGTTCACACAAACATCGTTGTAAGCTTTGTTTTACTATTAACAGTTACAGCTGATTTCAGGATTGTACATCCACTTGATGTATTTGTTTTAGTGTCTGAATCTTTTATCTTTTCCTCCCGTATTGGTAGTTACAGTCTTGTCCCATCGCTGCATCCCCTTACAGACTTGGAGAGGCGAAGGTCGAGAGCCATGCGTCCTCTGAAACACGAACCTGCCAAGCCGCATTGCTGCCTTAACCCAAAAGCCACATCAATGGAGGAAGCACCGTCCAGCTGGCGCTCCGCAGTCAGCTTGCAGACGCCCGGCCCGCCACAAGGAGTTTCTAGAGCACAATGGGACAAGGAAATCCCTGCTGGCCAAACCCTCCCCTACGCCGGGCGACGCTGGGCTAATTGTGCGCTGCCTCATGGGTCTCCCGGTCATGGCCGGCTAAAATCAAACCTGGATCTGTAGTGACGCCTTCAACCGCTGCGCCACTCGTGAGGCCCTAGTCTCTGAAAGTTATCAAACATTTGCCGCTCCTGAAAACATATGCACACTAAGCCTGTGTTCAGTTTCCCCGGTTTGCCCTGGCTAAACTAGCTGGCTAGCTGAACTATGCTAGATTTACTCCTCATTCCCAAACTTAATAAATACTGCACCCTCATCTTCAAAACTCCTTTGCTAGTTAAACAAACATGTAACTAAGAAAATAGCTGGAAGACAACTCGAAAATGATGAATTGTTTTATTGAAGTAGTCATAATATATTCCATTTATCCAAAGCGACTTACAGTCATAGGTGCATAAGAATAGCCCTTAGCTGTGGTGTATTGGCCATATCCCCTCCAGCCTTATTGCTTAAATTATACCGCAGTGATTCAGCAATATGGCGCTTCAAATACTTCCGGTGCCATCGGGGGTTTTCCATAGGAATATGTGGATGACGTCAGCGGTATCACTGTCTACTGGTTTTAATGTCCATGGCTACAGCACTGTTCGTCAGACCAGGAGACATCCCAAAAATTGGTACCGCCAATGTGCCATCTTCTGTCTGTAGCATCCACAGTGTTTGATTTAAAAACTAGTATGACCCCATCATATATAGATCTGTTTGCGTGACTTTCAATGAGCACTCGGAGAGACTTGATTGGTCTCCCACATCACAAGCACAAAAAGGGTGTGCGGGTGATGGGAATTAGGAACTCCCAGTCTGACTCACCATAGTGCTGGTACCCACTAGAGACAAGAGTTTCCTAATAGGGCAGGTAGCTATAAAATGTCCTGCCCCTCCACAGTACAGACAACAGTTACTGTTCATCCTCCGTGAGCGCTCCCCAACGGACAACCTAGCACTTCCCAACTGCATAGGCTCATTAGTATCCAACTCACCTGACGTAGATTCATGAGAGTGCTCGGGTGGCTTTGAATCCTCTTGGAAAAGCTGCCATCGGAAACATCCGGATTCCCTCGAAGGTGAACGAGCGATAGTGGGTGCACGAGTGTGCCCGAGACCAGACCTCTTACTTCTAGGTTTCCTTAGGCGTCCATTGATTTTGACGGTTAGGATGATAAGTGAGTCGAGGTCCACTGGCAATCCCGGGGCAGCTAGATCATCTTTTACCACCTCAGTTAAAGGTTTCGGAGAGAGACTCCGGATTCCAGGCACTCTCAGCGGCCAACGTGTGAAAATTGTAGTCTGCCACACTACGGGGGTTCTGACGTAAGTCAAGCAGTTTACTGGCCGCCTTTCTCCCAGATACCTGAGACTCAAATACCTTTCTCACATCTGCCATAAATTCCTCCAAATGACCACAAATGGCAGATTGTTGCTCCCGAACTACCGTAGCCCGGGAGAACGCCCTTCCCGGCATTAGCGTAATGGTAAACGCTATCTTCGATCGGTCTGAAGGAAGGAAAGATGGCTGTATCTCAAAAATAAGCGAGCACTGAGAAATAAAACCCCGGCAGGCACCAGGATTCCCCGAATATCAATCCAGAGGTGGTAAGCGGGGTTCTCGGGGAGCTGGAATAGGCTGTACAAACTTACCACAGAGAGGGGAAAAATACTGGGTGATTGTTTTTTCCAGAGGTGGCAGGCAGCCTCTAAGCTAACTCCTGATTTGCTCCATAATAACCTTTAACCCATGGTTGTGGCGTTCCGTCAAGGACCTGAGCCCCCCAAAAGGCCCAGTAACAACTCCTGAGGTCTCCCAATGGTGGCTCCCAGCAGGGAGACAGCGTGGAGGAGCTGGTCCAAGTCTGCTGGGTCTGTCTTGGCCATGGCTATCATGACACAAGGCCAGACCCAGATGCAGACACATGAGGCAGATGGTTGGAGTCTTACAATGTTTATTAATCCAAAAGGATTAGGCAAGAGAATGGTCGAGGAAAGGCAAAAGGTCAAAACCAGATCAGAGTCCAGGAGGTACAGAGTGACAGGCAGGCGGGTACAAAGTCCAGAAAAAGAAAAGGGTCAAAACCGGGAGGACTAGAAAAGGGGAATGCAAAAAGCAGGAGAACAGGAGAAACACTGGTTTACTTGGAAATATACAAGACGAACTGGCACAGAGAGACAGTGAACACAGGGAAAAATACACTGGGAAAATAAGCGACACCTGGAGGGGGTGGAGACAATCACAAGGACAGGTGAAACAGATCAGGTGTGACACCTGGAGGGGGTGGAGACAATCACAAGGACAGGTGAAACAGATCAGGGTGTGACACCTGGAGGGGGGTGGAGACAATCACAAGGACAGGTGAAACAGATCAGGGTGTGACACCTGGAGGGGGTGGAGACAATCACAAGGACAGGTGAAACAGATCAGGGTGTGACACCTGGTGGGGGGTGGAGACAATCACAAGGACAGGTGAAATAGATCAGGGTGGGACACCTGGAGGGGGTGGAGACAATCACAAGGACAGGTGAAACAGATCAGGGTGTGACACCTGGTGGGGGGTGGAGACAATCACAAGGACAGGTGAAACAGATCCGGGCGTGACAGAGGATGAGTTACCTGTTGTTGCAGGTGTGGTGAAGACCTCTGACTCCGAGCCTCACCCTGAAGGTCACGCAAAGGATGAATTTAGCTCAGGATGAGTGAGATTTTTTGAGAAAGTGGATTCCTGCCTGTTAGCAGACACATATGTGGTATCAGGCTGGGTAGAAAATAAGTTGGGTACTGTAAAATTGGTGAAGGTGGCTCAAAGTGGTCTTGTGAAGATGTTCTGTGTTTCTTTCTCCCAGAGGGAGCGGGCACTTCGCATCACGTGCCTTGGGATAAGACCTCTGACTTGCATTGCTCTCCGGTGCAAGGTTGCCTTTGAAAGGAGGGATTACTGGGGTGGTGTTAAGTGTTGAGGTGGAACAACTGAAATTGAAGATTCCCCGTGTCTGTGACACCCGTCGTTTGGTGTGAAACAGACACGGTGACGAGCGTGGTGAATCTGAGAAGACACTGCATGTTCTTTTGAGTTTTGACCTGTCAAAATCATGTTAGAATATGTCATTTATCCCGTGAGCACTTTTGTGCCGAACCCACTAAGGTGTTTTAGATGCCAAATGTATGGTCATGTTGCAGCAGTGTGTCAATTGTGGGAATGTTGCTGGTGATCAGAAGTGTCCGCAGTGCGAGAGAGGAGGTTGCCAGGGTCAGAGTATAACAGAAGGTGTTGTATTATGAGGCAGTAAGAGAGTAGTAGAGGAAGATGGGTCCAGGGTGATAGGTCCTAAGAGGCTACCTTTGAGTGGGCCAATAGAGAGTGATAGGAATAACGTGAGGTTGGTTTCTTAGCGTTCATAGCCATGCTTATCAACTCTACCGCAGAAATTGAACATAAATACCAGAGAATGGACGTGGTGGCAGCTGCAGAACTTACTTACATACTTGGGTGGACAAGATTTTTACTGCAGAGGAGTTACAAGGTGTGTTGAACGAGTGTCCCGACCTCCCAGGCTGCTGGCCGAGTGTGGGATCAGATGGGGGCCAAGAAGTGGAATAGTGGTGAGGTTTTAATGGGGTGTAGGGTTAGTTGGTATAGTGTGGAGGTTTTAATGGGTGTCGGGTTAGTTGCTATAGTGGGAGGTTTTAATGGGTATAGGGTTAGTTGGTAGTGAGGTTTTAATGGGTGTAAGGTTAGTTGGTATAGTGAGGTTTTAATGGGTGTAGGGTTAGTTGGTAGTGCGGTTTTAATGGGTGTAGGGTTAGTTGGTAGTGAGGTTTTAATGGGTGGTGGGTTAGTTGGTATAGTGGGAGGTCTTAATGGGTGTAGGGTTAGTTGGTAGTGAGGTTTTAATGGGTGTAGGGTTAGTTGTATAGTGGGGAGGTTTTAATGGGTGTAGGGTTACTTGTATAGTGGGGAGGTTTTAATGGGTTAGTTGGTATAGTGGGGAGGTTGTAATGGGTGTAGGGTTAGTTGGTATAGTGGGAGGTTTTAATGGGTGTAGGGTTAGTTGGTAGTGAGGTTTTAATGGGTGTAGGGTTAGTTGGTATAGTGGGAGGTCTTAATGGGTGTAGGGTTAGTTGGTATAGTAGTGAGGTTTTAATGGGTGCAGGGTTAGTTGTATAGTGGGAGGTCTTAATGGGTGTAGGGTTAGTTGGTAGTGAGGTTTTAATGGGTGAAGGGTTAGTTGGAGCAGTGGTTAGGTTTTAATGGGTGTAGGGTTAGTTGGTATAGTGAGGTTTTAATGGGTGTAGGGTTAGTTGGTAGTGAGGTTTTAATGGGTGTAGGGTTAGTTGGTATAGTGGGGAGGTTTTAATGGGTGTAGGGTTAGTTGTATTGTGGGAGGTCTTAATGGATGTAGGGTTAGTTGGTAGTGAGGTTTTAATGGGTGCAGGGTTAGTTGGAGCAGTGGTTAGGTTTTAATGGGTGTAGGGTTAGTTGGTATAGTGGGGAGGTTTTAATGGGGGTAGGGTTAGTTGGTAGTGAGGTTTTAATGGGTGTAGGGTTAGTTGGTATAGTGGGGGAGGTGTTAATGGGTGCAGGGTTAGTTGGTATAGTGGGGAGGTTTTAATGGGTGTAGGGTTAGTTGGTAGTGAGGTTTTAATGGGTGTAGGGTTAGTTGGTAGAGTGGGAGGTCTTAACGGGTGTAGGGTTCGTTGGTATAGTGAGGAGGTTTTAATGGGTGTAGGGTTAGTTGGTAGAGTGGGACGTCTTAACGGGTGTAGGGTTAGTTGGTATAGTGGGGAGGTTTTAATGGGTGTAGGGTTAGTTGGTATAATGGTGAGGTTTTAATGGGTTAGTTGGTATAGTGGGGAGGTTTTAATGGTTGTAGGGTTAGTTGGTAGAATGGTGAGGTTTTAATGGGTGTAGGGTTAGTTGGTATAGTGGGGGTCTTAATGGGTGTAGGGTTAGTTGTATAGTGGGGAGTTTTAATGGGTTAGTTGGTATAGTGGGGAGGTTTTAATGGGTGTAGGGTTAGTTGGTATAGTGGGAGGTTTTAATGGGTGTAGGGTTAGTTGGTATAATGGTGAGGTTTTAATTGGTTAGTTGGTATAGTGGGGAGGTTTTATTGGGTGTAAGGTTAGTTGGTAGAATGGTGAAGTTTTAATGGGTGTAGGGTTAGTTGGTATAGTGGGGGTCTTAATGGGTGTAGGGTTAGTTGTATAGTGGGGAGTTTTTGTCATGTTATGTCTTGTCCCTGTGCTTTCTCTTCTCTTCGTTTCCCCCTGCTGGTCGTTTTAGGTTACTCTCTCTCTCTATCGTTCCGTTCCTGCTCCCAGCTGTTCCTCATTCTCCTAACGACCTCGTTTACTCTCTCACACCTGTCCCCTCTTTTGCCCTCTGATTAAGTCTCTATTTCTCTCTCTGTTTCTGCTTCTGTCCTTGTCGGATTCTTGTTTGCTTTGCCCTTGTCCCGTCCTGTCGTATCTGTCTCTTTATTAGATGCTGCGTGTGAGCAGGTGTCTCTGTCCTCTACGGCCCGCGCCTACCCTGAGGGACCTGCAGTCTGTTGCCGCTAGCTCCTGCAATTCTCCTCTACTACTAGAAGGAGGACTCTCCTGCAAAGATAGAGGATTTATGTTTTCCTGTTTGGACATCTCCTGTAACGATTGAGGATTTATGTTTTCCTGTTTGGACATTAAAAAGACTGTTTCTGTTGAATCGCTGTTGGGTCCTCACTCACCTGCATAACAGAAGAATCCGACCAAGAATGGACCCAACGACTTCGGATCCTCTCTACTCAGCCGTCGAGATCCAGGGAGCGATGCTAGGCAGACACGAGCAGGAATTGTCTGCTGCTCGACATGCCGTTGAGACCCTGGCCGCCCAAGTCTCCGACCTCTCGAAACATATTCACAATCTCCGCCTCGATCCACCGGCTACTTCCAGGGCTTCCGAGTCTCCGGAGCCCAGAATTAATAACCCACCGTGTTACTCTGGGGAGCCCACTGAATGCCGCTCGTTCCTCACCCAGTGTGATATTGTGTTCTCTCTCCAGCCCAACACGTACTCCAGGGGTACAGCTCGGGATCGCCTACGTCATATCTCTCCTTACTGGACGGGCTCGTGAGTGGGGCACGGCAATCTGGGAGGCAAGGGCTGAGTGTACTAACCAGTATCAGAACTTTAAGGAGGAGATGATACGGGTTTTTGATCGTTCAGTTTTGGGAAAGAAGCTTCCAGGGCCCTGTCTTCCCTATGTCAAGGGAATCGATCCATAACGGACTACTCTATAGAGTTTCGCACTCTTGCTGCCTCCAGTGACTGGAACGAGCCGGCGTTGCTCGCTCGTTTTCTGGAGGGTCTCCACGCGGAGGTAAAGGATGAGATTCTCTCCCGGAGGTTCCTTCCAGCGTGGATTCTTTGATTGAACTCGCTATTCGTATAGAACGACGGGTAGATCTTCGTCACCGAGCTCGTGGAAGAGAGCTCGCGTTATCCGTTTCCCCTCTCCGCATCACTACCATCTTCCTCCAGTGGCTCAGGTGCTGAGCCCATGCAGCTGGGGGTATTCGCATCTCGACTAAGGAGAGGGAACGGAGAATCACCAACCGCCTCTGTCTCTATTGCGGTTCCGCTGGTCATTTTGTCATTTCATGTCCAGTAAAGCCAGAGCTCATCAGTAAGCGGAGGGCTACTGGTGAGCGCTACTACTCAGGTCTCTCCTTCAAGATCCTGTACTACCTTGTCGGTCCATCTACGCTGGACCGGTTCGGCAGCTTCCTGCAGTGCCTTGATAGACTCTGGGGCGGAGGGCTGTTTTATGGACGAAGCCTGGGCTCGGGAACATGACATTCCTCTCAGACAGTTAGGGAGCCCACGGCCATGTTCGCCTTGGATGGTAGTCCTCTCCCCAGTATTCAGCGTGAAACGCTACCTTTAACCCTCACTGTCTCTGGTAATCATAGCGAAACCATTTCTTTTTGATTTTTCGTTCACCTTTTACACCTGTTGTTTTGGGCCATCCCTGGCTAGTGTGTCATAATCCTTCTATTAATTGGTCAAGTAATTCTATCCTCTCCTGGAACGTCTCTTGTCATGTGAAATGTTTAATGTCTGCTATCCCTCCTGTTTCTTCTGCCCCCTCTTCACAGGAGGAGCCTGGTGATTTGACAGGGGTGCCGGAGGAATATCATGATCTGCGCCTCCCTTCCTCCTCACCGGTCGTATGATTGTAGTATAGATCTCCTTCCGGGTACCACTCCCCCCCGGGGTAGACTATACTCTCTGTCGGCTCCCGAACGTAAGGCTCTCGAAGATTATTTGTCTGTAGCTCTCGACGCCGGTACCGTAGTCCCTTCCTCCTCTCCCGCCGGAGCGGGTTTTTTTTTGTTAAGAAAAGGACGGGACCCTGCACCCTGCGTGGATTATCGAGGGCTGAATGACATAACGGTTAAGAATCGTTATCCGCTTCCCCTTATGTCTTCAGCCTTCGAGATCCTGCAGGGAGCCAGGTTTTTACTAAGTTGGACCTTCGTAACGCTTACCATCTCGTGCGCATCAGGGAGGGGGACGAGTGGAAAACGGCGTTTAACACTCCGTTAGGCATTTTGAATACCGGGTTCTGCGTTCGGTCTCGCTAACGCTCCAGCTGTCTTTCAGGCATTAGTGAATGATGTACTGAGAGACATGCTGAACATCTTTGTTTTTGTTTACCTTGACGATATCCTGATTTTTTCACCGTCACTCCAGATTCATGTTCAGCACGTTCGACGTGTTCTCCAGCGCCTTTAGAGAATTGTCTTTATGTGAAGGCTGAGAAGTGCGCTTTTCATGTCTCCTTCCGTCACATTTCTCGGTTCTGTTATTTCCGCTGAAGGCATTCAGATGGATTCCGCTAAGGTCCAAGCTGTCAGTGATTGGCCCGTCCCTAAGTCACGTGTCGAGCTGCAGCGTTTTTCGGTTTCGCAAATTTCTATCGGCGTTTATTCGTAATTTCGGTCAGGTGGCAGCTCCTCTCACAGCCCTTACTTCTGTCAAGACGTGCTTTAAGTGGTCCGTTTCCGCCCAGGGAGCTTTTGATCTCCTCAAGAAGCGTTTACATCCGCTCCTATCCTTGTTACACCTGACGTCTCTAGACAGTTCATTGTCGAGGTTGACGCGTCAGAGGTGGGCGTGGGAGCCATTCTGTCCCAGCGCTCCCATTCTGACGATAAGGTCCATCCTTGCGCGTATTTTTCTCATCGCCTGTCGCCGTCGGAACGCAACTATGATGTGGGAAACCGCTGAACTGCTCGCCATCCGCTTAGCCCTAGGCGAATGGCGACAGTGGTTGGAGGGGGCGACCGTTCCTTTTGTCGTTTGGACTGACCATAAGAACCTTGAGTACATCCGTTCTGCCAAACGACTTAATGCGCGTCAGGCTCGTTGGGCGCTGTTTTTCGCTCGTTTCGAGTTCGTTATTTCTTATCGTCCGGGCTCAAAGAACACCAAGCCTGATGCTTTGTCCCGTCTCTTCAGTTCTTCAGTAGCCTCCACCGACCCCGAGGGGATTCTCCTGAGGGGCGTGTTGTCGGGTTGACTGTCTGGGGAATTGAGAGGCAGGTAAAGCAAGCACTCACTCACACCGTCGCCGCGCGCTTGTCCTAGGAACCTCTTTCGTTCCCGTTCCTACTCGTCTGGCCGTTCTTCAGTGGGCTCACTCTGCCAAGTTAGCCGGCCATCCCGGCGTTCGGGGTACGCTTGCTTCTATTCGCCAGCGTTTCTGGTGGCCCACTCAGGAGCGTGACACGCGTCGTTTCGTGGCTGCTTGTTCGGACTGCGCGCAGACTAAGTCCGGTAACTCTCCTCCTGCCGGCCGTCTCAGACCGCTTCCATTCCCCTCTCGACCGTGGTCTCACATCGCCTTAGACTTATTACCGGTCTTCCTTCACAGCGGGGAAGACTGTTATTCTAACGGTTGTCCTAGGTTCTCTAAGGCGGCTCATTTTATTCCCTCGCTAAGTCTGCTAAAGAGACAGCACAAATCATCATTGAGAATGTTTTCAGAATTCATGGTCCGTCAGACGCCCTTGACAGGGGTCCCACCACGTCTCAATTTTGGAGTCCTCCGCTCAGGCTTTTGTCCAACGTTGTGAGCGCACCTGGAAGAGGGTCAGGTCTGCACTTTGCCGTTATAGGGCGAGACTGTGAGAGCCGCTTATCGTAGGACTAAGAGTCCTAGGTATTGTCGCGGTCAGAGAGTATGGCTTCCACTCGTAACCTTCCCCTTATGACAGCTTCTCGCAAGTTGACCCCGCGGTTCATTGGTCCCTGTATTTCTCAGGTCGTTAATCCAGTCGCTGTGCGACTTCTTCTTCCGCGACATCTTCGTCGCGTCCACCCGGTCTTCCATGTCTCCTGTGTCAAGCCTTTCTTCGCCCCGTTCGTCTTCCCTCCCCCCCCGTCCTTGTCGAGGGCGCACCTATCTACAGGGTCCGGAAGATTATGGACATGCGTCCTCGGGCCGTGGTCATCAGTACCTAGTGGATTGGGAGGGTTACAGTCCTGAGGAAAGGAGTTGGGTTCCATCTCGGACGTGCTGGACCGTTCACTGATCGATGATTTCCTCCGTTGTCGCCAGGTTTCTCTCGAGTGCGCCAGGAGGCGCTCGGTGAGTGGGGGTACTGTCATGTTATGTCTTGTCCCTGTGCTTTTCTTCTTCGTTTCCCCTGCTGGTCGTTTTAGGTTACTCTCTCTCTATCGTCTGCCTCCTGCTCCCAGCTGTTCCTCATTCTCCTAACGACCCGTTTACTCTCTCACACCTGTCCCCTCTTTTGCCCTCTGATTAAGTCTCTATTTCTTCTCTGTTTCTGCTTCTGTCCTTGTCGGATTCTTGTTTGCTTTGCCCTTGTCCCGTCCTGTCGTATCTGTCTCTTTATTAGATGCTGCGTGTGAGCAGGTGTCTCTGTCCTCTACGGCCCGCGCCTACCCTGAGGGACCTGCAGTCTGTTGCCGCTAGCCCTGCAATTCTCCTCTACTACTAGAAGGAGGACTCTCCTGCAAAGATAGAGGATTTATGTTTTCCCTGTTTGGACATCTCCTGTAACGATTGAGGATTTATGTTTTCCCTGTTTGGACATTAAAAGACTGTTTCTGTTGAATCGCTGTTGGGTCCTCACTCACCTGCATAACAGTTTTAATGGGTTAGTTGGTATAGTGGGGAGGTTTTAATGGGTGTAGGGTTAGTTGGTATAATGGTGAGGTTTTAATGGGTGTAGGGTTAGTTGGTAGAATGGTGAGGTTTTAATGGGTGTAGGGTTAGTTGGTATAATGGTGAGGTTTTAATGGGTGTAGGGTTAGTTGGTAGAATGGTGAGGTTTTAATGGGTGTAGGGTTAGTTGGTAGAATGGTGAGGTTTTAATGGGTGTAGGGTTAGTTGGTATAATGGGGAGGTTTTAATGGGTGTAGGGTTAGTTGGTATAATGGTGAGGTTTTAATGGGTATAGGGTTAGTTGGTATAATGGTGAGGTTTTAATGGGTGTAGGGTTAGTTGGTAGAATGGTGAGGTTTTAATGGGTGTAGGGTTAGTTGGTATAATGGTGAGGTATTAATGGGTGTAGGGTTAGTTGGTAGAATGGTGAGGTTTTAATGGGTGTAGGGTTAGTTGGTATAATGGTCAGGTTTTAATGGGTGTAGGGTTAGTTGGTATAATGGTGAGGTTTTAATGGGTGTAGGGTTAGTTGGTATAATGGTGAGGTCTTAATGGGTTAGTTGGTATAGTGGGGAGGTGTTAATGGGTGTAGGGTTAGTTGGTAGAATGGTGAGGTTTTAATGGGTTAGTTGGTATAGTGGGGAGGTGTTAATGGGTGTAGGGTTAGTTGGTATAGTGGGGAGGTTTTAATGGGTGTAGGGTTAATTGGTAGAATGGTGAGGTTTTAATGGGTTAGTTGGTATAGTGGGGAGGTGTTAATGGGTGTAGGGTTAGTTGGTATAGTGGGGAGGTTTTAATGGGTGTAGGGTTAGTTGGTAGAATGGTGAGGTTTTAATGGGTGTAGGGTTAGTTGGTATAATGGTGAGGTTTTAATGGGTGTAGGGTTAGTTGGTAGAATGGTGAGGTTTTAATGGGTGTAGGGTTAGTTGGTAGAATGGTGAGGTTTTAATGGGTGTAGGGTTAGTTGGCATAATGGGGAGGTTTTAATGGGTGTAGGGTTAGTTGGTATAATGGTGAGGTTTTAATGGGTATAGGGTTAGTTGGTATAATGGTGAGGTTTTAATGGGTGTAGGGTTAGTTGGTAGAATGGTGAGGTTTTAATGGGTGTAGGGTTAGTTGGTAGAATGGTGAGGTTTTAATGGGTGTAGGGTTAGTTGGTATAATGGTGAGGTTTTAATGGGTGTAGGGTTAGTTGGTATAATGGTGAGGTATTAATGGGTGTAGGGTTAGTTGGTAGAATGGTGAGGTTTTAATGGGTGTAGGGTTAGTTGGTATAATGGTGGAGGTTTTAATGGGTGTAGGGTTAGTTGGTATAATGGTGAGGTTTTTAATGGGTGTAGGGTTAGTTGGTATAATGGTGAGGTTTTAATGGGTGTAGGGTTAGTTGGTATAATGGTGAGGTTTTAATGGGTGTAGGGTTAGTTGGTATAATGGTGAGGTTTTAATGGGTGTAGGGTTATTGGTATAATGGTGAGGTTTTAATGGGTGTAGGGTTAGTTGGTATAATGGGTGAGGTTTTAATGGGTGTAGGGTTAGTTGGTATAATGGTGAGGTCTTAATGGGTGTAGGGTTAGTTGGTATAATGGTGAGGTTTTAATGGGTGTAGGGTTAGTTTTAATGGTGAGGTTTTAATGGGTGTAGGGTTAGTTGGTATAATGGTGAGGTTTTAATGGGTTAGTTGGTATAATGGTGAGGTTTTAATGGGTGTAGGGTTAGTTGGTATAATGGTGAGGTTTTAATGGGTGTAGGGTTAGTTGGTATAATGGTGAGGTTTTAATGGGTGTAGGGTTAGTTGGTATAATGGTGAGGTTTTAATGGGTGTAGGGTTAGTTGGTATAATGGTGAGGTTTTAATGGGTGTAGGGTTAGTTGGTATAATGGTGAGGTTTTAATGGGTGTAGGGTTAGTTGGTATAATGGTGAGGTTTTAATGGGTTAGTTGGTATAATGGTGAGGTTTTAATGGGTGTAGGGTTAGTTGGTATAATGGTGAGGTTTAATGGGTGTAGGGGTTAGTTGGTATAATGGTGAGGTTTTAATGGGTGTAGGGTTAGTTGGTATAATGGTGAGGTTTTAATGGGTGTAGGGTTAGTTGGTATAATGGTGAGGTTTTAATGGGTGTAGGGTTAGTTGGTATAATGGTGAGGTTTTAATGGGTGTAGGGTTAGTTGGTATAATGGTGAGGTTTTAATGGGTGTAGGGTTAGTTGGTATAATGGTGAGGTTTTAATGGGTGTAGGGTTAGTTGGTATAATGGTGAGGTTTTAATGGGTGTAGGGTTAGTTGGGTGAGGTTTTAATGGGTGTAGGGTTAGTTGGTATAATGGTGAGGTTTTAATGGGTGTAGGGTTAGTTGGTATAATGGTGAGGTTTTAATGGGTGTAGGGTTAGTTGGTATAATGGTGAGGTTTTAATGGGTGTAGGGTTAGTTGGTATAATGGTGAGGTTTTAATGGGTGTAGGGTTAGTTGGTATAATGGTGAGGTTTTAATGGGTGTAGGGTTAGTTGGTAGTGAGGTTTTAATGGGTGTAGGGTTAGTTGGTATAATGGTGAGGTTTTAATGGGTGTAGGGTTAGTTGGTATAATGGTGAGGTTTTAATGGGTGTAGGGTTAGTTGGTAGTGAGGTTTTAATGGGTGCAGGGTTAGTTGGTATAATGGTGAGGTTTTAATGGGTGTAGGGTTAGTTGGTAGTGAGGTTTTAATGGGTGCAGGGTTAGTTGGTATAATGGTGAGGTTTTAATGGGTGTAGGGTTAGTTGGTAGTGAGGTTTTAATGGGTAGGGTTAGTTGGTAAGTGAGGTTTTAATGGGTGTAGGGTTAGTTGGTAGTGAGGTTTTAATGGGTGTAGGGTTAGTTGGTAGTGAGGTTTTTAATGGGTGTAGGGTTAGTTGGTAGTGAGGTTTTAATGGGTGTAGGGTTAGTTGGTAGTGAGGTTTTAATGGGTGTAGGGTTAGTTGGTAGTGAGGTTTTAATGGGTGTAGGGTTAGTTGGTAGTGAGGTTTTAATGGGTGTAGGGTTAGTTGGTAGTGAGGTTTTAATGGGTGTAGGGTTAGTTGGTAGTGAGGTTTTAATGGGTGTAGGGTTAGTTGGTAGTGAGGTTTTAATGGGTGTAGGGTTAGTTGGTAGTGAGGTTTTAATGGTTAGTGTAGGTTTTAATGGGTTAGTTGCAAATGGTGAGGTTTTAATGGTGTAGGGTTAGTTGGTAGTGAGGTTTTAATGGGTGTAGGGTTAGTTGGTAGTGAGGTTTAATGGGTGTAGGGTTAGTTGGTAGTGAGGTTTTAATGGGTGTAGGGTTAGTTGGTATAATGGTGAGGTTTTAATGGGTGTAGGGTTAGTTGGTAGTGAGGTTTTAATGGGTGTAGGGTTAGTTGGTAGTGAGGTTTTAATGGGTGTAGGGTTAGTTGGTAGTGAGGTTTTAATGGGTGTAGGGTTAGTTGGTAGTGAGGTTTTAATGGGTGTAGGGTTAGTTGGTAGTGAGATTTTAATGGGTGTAGGGTTAGTTGGTAGTGAGGTTTTAATGGGTGTAGGGTTAGTTGGTAGTGAGGTTTTAATGGGTGTAGGGTTAGTTGGTAGTGAGGTTTTAATGGGTGTAGGGTTAGTTGGTAGTGAGGTTTTAATGGGTGTAGGGTTAGTTGGTAGTGAGGTTTTAATGGGTGTAGGGTTAGTTGGTAGTGAGGTTTTAATGGGTGTAGGGTTAGTTGGTATAATGGTGAGGTTTTAATGGGTGTAGGGTTAGTTGGTAGTGAGGTTTTAATGGGTGTAGGGTTAGTTGGTAGTGAGGTTTTAATGGGTGTAGGGTTAGTTGGTAGTGAGGTTTTAATGGGTGTAGGGTTAGTTGGTAGTGAGGTTTTAATGGGTGTAGGGTTAGTTGGTAGTGAGGTTTTAATGGGTGTAGGGTTAGTTGGTAGTGAGGTTTTAATGGGTGTAGGGTTAGTTGGTAGTGAGGTTTTAATGGGTGTAGGGTTAGTTGGTAGTGAGGTTTTAATGGGTGTAGGGTTAGTTGGAAGGGCAGTGTTTCTTCCCGTTTCCCATCCTTTTTGTGTCACAAAGTGTAATGAATTCATACTCTAGAACAGTAGGTTGAAATAGGGCAAGATGAGAGCTATAGATGAATATGGAGGCCCTGTCTGGCCTCACTCTCCACTACAGTAGATGGCGGTGTACGCACCTTTCAGTTGGTTGCGATCCGCCAAATTTAAAGAATAGAAGTTTGACTCCTCCCAGTTCTGTGTGCCGTTGCGAGGGGTACTTGATGGTGTTCTCATCACCCATCTCAAAGCTACTAGCAGACACTGTAGCGCTGAAACGCTGATTAACAATATGGAGTAGCATGCACGCGTCTGGGCATTATTTTCTTCCATTCCCTTTAATGGATGTGCACGTCCATTGGAATATACGTTCATCGCACGGTAAGTTCTCCGTGATGCACTCGGTGGCAGCCCGGCCACTCGGTGAGAAATAGACAAATTGTTGTTGCTATTCGCCTATTCAGCTATTGTCTTGTTTCTCACAGCGTCGATGGGTTCGTGTGCTGTGGCTGAGCGCAATGTGGAATTGGTTCCGATATTGCCGGAGTGTTCATTTTTTTTCAGCCGATTTAAATATAGCCAGTGTTTAACTAAAGCGTTACTTTGTTGCAATGGTCAGTCCTGAGAATGAAGCCACACGTTATGGAGGGAGGACCAGAGTACTATCATGGTCCTCCGAGGGTCATTTAATTATTTAAATGGTCTTTTACCAGGGAGGATCCGTGAACTCAGACTAACACCTGTCTCTCTGGAACTCATTTAGACCGTGATTGTTGTGTAATTACCTCGCCGTCCTCGTGTTTTATGTTTCCAATTATTTACCGAGGAGAGAGGAGCCTAATCATTCATGGACATCATTTGTTCGTCATTAGTAGGATCACGAGCATGGTTGGTGATACAGACAATTTGCTTGTCTGTGTGTCATTCCAGTCGCCTTTGGTTGTGGTCTGGGGCCGGATGTATCAAGTGTCTTGATAGCTGATTTAGGATCAGTTTGGTCGTGTTTCATAACCTCTCAGCAGTAGAAGGGGCTGATTTAGGATCAGTCAGAATAAGATGACATGGTGACATTATCCCACTCTGATCTCCCTGTGAACTCCAACCCGATGGCACATGATGCCACCCACACCGCAGGGTCCACAGCATCCTCCCACACCGCAGGATCCACAGCATCCTCCCACACCCCAGGGTCCACAGCATCCTCCCACACCCCAGGGTCCACAGCATCCTCCCACACCCCAGGGTCCACAGCATCCTCCCACACCCCAGGGTCCACAGCATCCTCCCACACCCCAGGGTCCACAGCATCCTCCCACACCCCAGCGCCACAGCATCCTCCCACACCCCAGCTCCACAGCATCCTCCCACACCCCAGCTCCACAGCATCCTCCCACACCCCAGCTCCACAGCATCCTCCCACAACCCCAGCTCCACAGCATCCTCCCACAACCCCAGCTCCACAGCATCCTCCCACAACCCCAGCTCCACAGCATCCTCCCACACCCCAGGGTCCACAGCATCCTCCCACAAACCCAGCTCCACAGCATCCTCCCACAACACCAGCTCCACAGCATCCTCCCACCATGACCCCACAAACCCAGCTCCACAGCATCCTCTCACAACCCCAGCTCCACAGCATCCTCCCACCATGACCCCACAACCCCAGCGCCACAGCATCCTCCCACCATGACCCCACAACCCCAGCTCCACAGCATCCTCCCACAACACCAGCTCCACAGCATCCTCCCACCATGACCCCACAACCCCAGCTCCACAGCATCCTCTCACATCCCCAGCTCCACAGCATCCTCCCACAACACCAGCTCCACAGCATCCTCCCACCATGACCCCACAACCCCAGCTCCACAGCATCCTCTCACATCCCCAGCTCCACAGCATCCTCCCACAACACCAGCTCCACAGCATCCTCCCACCATGACCCCACAACCCCAGCTCCACAGCATCCTCTCACAACCCCAGCTCCACAGCATCCTCCCACCATGACACCACAACCCCAGCGCCACAGCATCCTCCCACAACCCCAGCGCCACAGCATCCTCCCACAACCCCAGCTCCACAGCATCCTCCCACAACCCCAGCTCCACAGCATCCTCCCACAAACCCAGCTCCACAGCATCCTCTCACAATCCCAGCTCCACAGCATCCTCCCACAACCCCAGCTCCACAAAATCCTCCCAGCTGCTTGTTGTTGCTATTTAGCCATACAGTATTATATCAACGAGGGTGATTGACTTCCTCTATTGGGTAATCTGATTATACCACCAATGAATTCTTCAGGAGCATACCATCATCAATGTCATCCTAGGTGATAGGTCCGTCAGCTAGAATTGTGCTCTACTGTTGACCATTCCCTGTGTGCCCTGTTCAAAAGTGGAGCACTATATAGGGAATAGGGTTCCATTTGAGACGCCACCATTCCTCCTGGTACCTGCTCTTTACCGACTCTCCCCTCTTCCCCCCCCTGCTCTTTACCCTCTCCCCTGCTCTTTACCCTCTTCCCCCCTGCTCTTTACCCTCTTCCCCCCTGCTCTTTACCCTCTTCCCCCCTGCTCTTTACCCTCTTCCCCCTGCTCTTTACCCTCTTCCCCCTGCTCTTTACCCTCTTCCCCCCTGCTCTTTACCCTCTTACCCCCCTGCTCTTTACCCTCTTACCCCCCTGCTCTTTACCCTCTTATCCCCCCTGCTCTTTACCCTCTTATCCCCCTGCTCTTTACCCTCTTATCCCCCTGCTCTTTACCCTCTTACCCCCCTGCTCTTTACCCCCCCTCTTACCCCCCTGCTCTTTACCCTCTTCCCCCTGCTCTTTACCCTCTTCCCCCTGCTCTTTACCCTCTTCCCCCTGCTCTTTACCCCCCCTCTTCCCCCTGCTCTTACCCTCTTCCCCCTGCTCTTTACCCTCTTCCCCCTGCTCTTTACCCTCTTCCCCCCTGCTCTTTACCCCCTGCTCTTTATCCTCTCCCCCTGCTCTTTACCCTCTTCCCCCCTGCTCTTTATCCTCCCCCCCTGTTCTTTATCCTCCCCCTGCTCTTTATTCTCTTACCCCCCAGCTCTTTACCCTCTTCCCCCCAGCTCTTTACCCTCTTTCCCCCTGCTCTTTACCCTCTTCCTGCACTGCTCTTTACCCCCCAGCTCTTTACCCTCTTCCCCCTGCTCTTTACCCTCTTCCCCCCTGCTCTTTATCCCCCCCTGTTCTTTATCCTCTCCCCCTGCTCTTTACCCTCTTCCCCCGCTCTTTATCCCTCTTCCCCCTGCTCTTTACCCTCTTCCCCCCCGCTCTTTATCCTCTTCCCCCTGCTCTTTATCCTCTACCCCCCCCCTGCTCTTTACCCTCTTTCCCCCTGCTCTTTACCCTCTTCCCCCTGCTCTTTATCCTCTTCCCCGCTCTTTCTCCTCTTCCCCCTGCTCTTTACCCTCTTCCCCCGCTCTTTACCCTCTTACCCCCCTGCTCTTTACCCTCTTCCCCCTGCTCTTTACCCTCTTCCCCTGCTCTTTACCCCCCTTCCCCCTGCTTTTTATTCTCCCCCCTGCTCTTTACCCTCTTCCCCCTCCCCCTCTTTCCCCCCTGCTCTTTTCCCTCCCCTGCTCTTTACCTCTCCCCCTGCTCTTTACCCTCTTCCCTGCTCTTTACACTCTTTCCCCCTGCTCTTTACCCCTGCTCTTTACCCACTCTTCCTCCTGCCCTGCTCTTTATCCTCTTCCCCCCTGCTCTTTACCCCCCTACTCTTTACCCACTCTTCCCCCTGCTCTTTACCCCCCTGCTCTTTACCCCCTGCTCTTTACCCCCCTGCTCTTTACCCCCCTACTCTTTACCCACACTCCCCCTGCTCTTTACCTCCCCTGCCCCCCTCTTACCTCCCCTGCCCCCCTCTTTACCTCCCCCCCCCTCTTTACCTCCCCTGCCCCCCTCTTTACCTCCCCTGCCCCCCCCCTCTTTACCCCCCCCTTACCCCCCCTCAGTGTTTTTATCCTCTTCCCCCTGCTCTTTACCCCCCTAACCCCAACCCTGTATTGTATATAACACATGTACTTTATGCAGTGTTTTTTAAATGTTCAACCCTGTATTGTAGTTTCACTGTATGTTGTCCAGTCACCCTCTGTCCTTTGACATTGTTTTGTATTTTTCTGGAATCAGTTCATGGTTCCCATCTCCAGGAATTTAGGAATGGAATCAGAATGGACTCCCAATATGATATTAACAGTCCTTCATCTCCTGTAGATTGACAGACGGATCCATTCTTTGCTGAGACAACATGGCTTCTGACAACACACAGCGCAGTTACTCCATCATCCCATGTTTCATCTTCGTAGAGGTAAGACTGTTTCTGGTGTTACCTAATAACAGGCCATAGAGGTAAGTGTCTGTCTGGTGTTAGCTAATAACAGGCCATAGAGGTAAGACTGCCTCTGGTGTTACCTAATAACAGGCCATAGAGGTAAGTGTCTGTCTGTCTCTGGTGTTACCTAATAACAGGCCATAGAGGTAAGACTGCCTCTGGTGTTACCTAATAACAGGCCATAGAGGTAAGTGTCTGTCTGGTGTTACCTAATAACAGGTCATAGAGGTAAGTGTCTGTCTGGTGTTACCTAATAACAGGTCATAGAGGTAAGTGTCTGTCTGTCTCTGGTGTTACCTAATAACAGGCCATAGAGGCAAGACTGCCTCTGGTGTTACCTAATAACAGGCCATAGAGGTGTCTGTCTGGTGTTACCTAATAACAGGTCATAGAGGTGTCTGTCTGGTGTTACCTAATAACAGGTCATAGAGGTAAGACTGCTGTCTCTGGTGTTACCTAATAACAGGCCATAGAGGTAAGACTGCCTCTGGTGTTACCTAATAACAGGTCATAGAGGTAAGACTGCCTCTGGTGTTACCTAATAACAGGTCATAGAGGTAAGACTGCCTCTGGTGTTACCTAATAACAGGTCATAGAGGTAAGACTGCCTCTGGTGTTACCTAATAACAGGTCATAGAGGTAAGTCTGCCTCTGGTGTTACCTAATAACAGGTCATAGATGTAAGACTGCCTCTGGTGTTACCTAATAACAGGCCATAGAGGTAAGTGTCTGTCTGTCTCTGGTGTTACCTAATAACAGGCCATAGAGGTAAGACTGCCTCTGGTGTTACCTAATAACAGGTCATAGAGGTAAGACTGCCTCTGGTGTTACCTAATAACAGGTCATAGAGGTAAGACTGCCTCTGGTGTTACCTAATAACAGGTCATAGATGTAAGTGTCTGTCTGGTGTTACCTAATAACAGGCCATAGAGGTAAGTGTCTGTCTCTGTTGTTACCTAATAACAGGCCATAGAGGTAAGACTGTCTCTGGTGTTACCTAATAACAGGTCGTAGAGGTAAGACTGCCTCTGGTGTTACCTAATAACAGGTCATAGAGGTAAGACTGCCTCTGGTGTTACCTAATAACAGATCATAGAGGTAAGACTGTCTCTGGTGTTACCTAATAACAGGTCATAGAGGTAAGTGTCTGTCTCTGGTGTTACCTAATAACAGGCCATAGAGGTAAGACTGTCTGTCTGGTGTTACCTGATAACAGGTCATAGAGGTAAGTGTCTGTCTGGTGTTACCTAATAACAGATCATAGAGGTAAGACTGCCTCTGGTGTTACCTAATAACAGGCCATAGAGGTAAGTGTCTGTCTGGTGTTACCTAATAACAGGTCATAGAGGTAAGACTGTCTCTGGTGTTACCTAATAACAGATCATAGAGGTAAGTGTCTGTCTGGTGTTACCTAATAACAGGTCATAGAGGTAAGTGTCTGTCTCTGGTGTTACCTAATAACAGGCCATAGAGGTAAGTGTCTGTCTGGTGTTACCTAATAACAGATCATAGAGGTAAGTGTCTGTCTCTGGTGTTACCTAATAACAGGTCATAGAGGTAAGTGTCTGTCTCTGGTGTTACCTAATAACAGGTCATAGAGGTAAGTGTCTGTCTGTCTCTGGTGTTACCTAATACCTCTTTAAGGAATACCTAGGATAGGATAAAGTAATCCTTCTCCCCCCTTAAAAGACCTAGATGCACTATTGTAAAGTGGCTGTTCCACTGGATGTCATAAGGTGAAAGCACCAATTTGTAAGTCGCTCTGGATAAGAGCGTCTGCTAAATGACTTAAATGTAAATGTAAATGTAATAACAGGTAGTACAGTGATCCTAGAGGTAAGACTGTCTGTCATGTGGAACTCTCATAGAGCCCAAAGAGGAGTTGGTTAAAAACAGACTTCGGTGTAATGCTAATATTGCCCTCAAATCAATTTAGTTCACCAAGAATGTTTCCGATGTTTGAATGCAGCCGGGAGCCATTTTCAGCCAGGTGAACATGTGTTTCATGTCCATGAAATAGAATAAATGTCTGTAATCACCTTCAGACACACCTGGCCAACTTGATGGGTCATGTAACCATCTGGCGAAGTGGAGTCTTTTGTTTAGACATGTAGCTAGTTAGCTAAAACATGACCTGGCATTATCCAAACTCGTACTTCTACCAATACAAATATTGTCATATCTGTAGTATGAATCTGTAGGTAACTAACGGTAACCAACTAGGTTCAATGTTAGCTAGCTAACGTTAGGCTATAACGAGCAAGGCAAATAGATGTCTGATTCTAATAATATCACTACACAGATCATACACGTAACGCTAGCTAGCGAACAGTACGCCTTAAGTTGCAATGAAAATGACGTTCTGACAATTGGAAACTTTAAAATATCAGAAAATAGACTCTTACTCATCCGTATACATGGATGAACACTTTACGGTAGACTGGAACCATATAACTCTGTTCTGTTTGTAGCTACATCCTGTTCACACAGACTGGAACCATATAACTCTGTTCTGTTTGTAGCTACATCCTGTTCACACTGACTGGAACCATATAACTATGTTCTGTTTGTAGCTACATCCTGTTCACACAGACTGGAACCATATAACTCTGTTCTGTTTGTAGCTACATCCTGTTCACACAGACTGGAATCATATAACTCTGTTCTGTTTGTAGCTACATCCTGTTCACACTGACTGGAACCATATAACTCTGTTCTGTTTGTAGCTACATCCTGTTCACACAGACTGGAACCATATAACTCTGTTCTGTTTGTAGCTACATCTTGTTCGGCCAGTGTTGTCAAGTCACTCTGGTTCACACTGACCGTGGCGTGTTGCAGAAAGTAGCCCATCACAACTTTAGACTCCAACTGATCTACATCCTGTTCACATAGACGCCTGTTTGTGCTACATTCAGGCAATCAATGTTGTGGAGAACTGGAAGTATAAAAACGTATAATTCTCGATGGCTAATGTTATATATTTCAACACCACCACAGTATAAACTCTGTTCTGTTTGACAATCAACTGGAACATACAAGCAGCTCATATTATAGTTCTGTTTGTAATTCTGTTCACACAGAGGAACCATATAACTCTGTTCTGTTTGGCGACATCAATCCAAACTCATCTTCCGGCATGTCCAGCCCATCAATTATCTCAGACAATGATGGCTAGGACAATCAACACATACTGAGCAGCTCATATTATAGACAGAAGCATGCTACATGGCCGACCAATCCAAACTCATCTTCCGGCATGTCCAGCCCATCAATTATCTCAGGCAATGATGGCTAGCGGGATGTTGTGGGGTCATACTTGAGTTAAAGTATCGATACCTTTTTAATAGGTAATGACTCATAAGTGAGTCATTCAGGACAATACTACTTGAGTAAAAGTATCAGCATTTTTGGTTTTAAATATACTTAAGTATCAAAAGTAAATGTAATTGTAAAAAGGTACTTTATCAAAATTAAAAGTGTAAATAATTCCCTATTTACGCAAACCAAATGGCATAATTGTTGGTGTTTTTATTTATTTTTTAATTGCAGGGGAGCCAGGGGAGCACTCCAAACCTGTGGGGACCATTTCTGTCCTGCTAAGCATTCAAAATGTAAAGAGTACTTTTGGGTGTCAGGGAAAATGTAAAAAGGATATAATTTTTACTTAAGTACTTTACATCACTGCTTAGTGGGAAGGTTTCTCACTTTTTCTGTGGTAAACCAAAGAGGCTCATAATTTAACAATTGTATTTCAAATCAAAGTTTATTTGTCACGTGCGCCGAATACAACAGGTGTAGACCTTACAGTGAAATGCTGAATATAACAGGTGCTAATCAATGGTGCCCAAAAAAAGTTGTGTGTGTGTAGGTAAGTAAAGAAATAAAACAACAGTAGAAAGACATTTTAAAAAAGAGTAGCAAGGCTACATACAGACACCTGTTAGTAGCAAGGCTCTATACAGACACCTGTTAGTAGCACGGCTCTATACAGACACCTGTTAGTAGCACGGCTCTATACAGACACCTGTTAGTAGCAAGGCTCTATACAGACACCTGTTAGTAGCAAGGCTCTATACAGACACCTGTTAGTAGCAAGGCTCTATACAGACACCTGTTAGTAGCAAGGCTACATACAGACACCTGTTAGTAGCAAGGCTCTATACAGACACCTGTTAGTAGCAAGGCTCTATACAGACACCTGTTAGTAGCAAGGCTCTATACAGACACCTGTTAGTAACAAGGCTACATACAGACACCTGTTAGTAACAAGGCTACATACAGACACCTGTTAGTAACAAGGCTACATACAGACACCTGTTAGTAGCAAGGCTACATACAGACACCTGTTAGTAGCAAGGCTACATACAGACACCTGTTAGTAGCAAGGCTACACACAGACACCTGTTAGTAGCAAGGCTACACACAGACACCTGTTAGTAGCAAGGCTACACACAGACACCTGTTAGTAGCAAGGCTACACACAGACACCTGTTAGTAGCAAGGCTACACACAGACACCTGTTAGTAGCAAGGCTACATACAGACACCTGTTAGTAGCAAGGCTACATACAGACACCTGTTAGTAGCAAGGCTGATTGAGGTAGTATGTTGATCTGGTTATAGTGACTATGTATATATGATAAACAGAGAGTAGCATCAGTGTAAAAGAGGGGTTGGGGGGGGGGGGGACAATGCAAGTAACCATTGGTTACCTGTTCAGGAGTCTTATGGCTTGGGGGTAAAAACTGTTGAGAAGCTGTTTTGTCCTAGACTTGGCACTCCGGTACTGCTTGCCATGCGGTAGTAGAGAGAACAGTCTATGGCTGGGTTCTTTGACAATGTTTAGGGTGTTCCTCTGACACCGCCTGGTGTAGAGGTCCTGGATTGCAGGCAGCAAGGCCCCAGTGATGTACTGGGGCCATACACACTACCCTCTGTAGTGCCTTCCTCTGACACCGCCTGGTGTAGAGGTCCTGGATTGCAGGCAGCAAGGCCCCAGTGATGTACTGGGCCATACGCACTACCCTCTGTAGTGCCTTGCGGTCGGAGGCCAAGTAGTTGTCATACCAGGCGGTGATGCAACCGATGTTGTAGCTGTAGAACCTTTTGAGGATCTCAGGACCCATGCCAAATCTTTTTAGTTTCCTGAGGGGGAATAGGCTTTGTCGTGCCCTCTTCACAACTGTCTTGGTGTGTTTGGACCAATCTAGTTTGTTGTTGATGTGGACACCAGGAACTTGAATCTCTCAACCTGCTCCACTACAGCCTCGTCAATGGGAATGGGGACGTGCTCGGTGCTCCTTTTCCTGTAGTCCACAATCATCTCCTTAGTCTTGGTTACATTGAGGGATAGGTTGTTATTTACAGATGGCCTAAGAGTTTGTTATTAAGGCACATTAAAATGCACATGTTCCAGAAGGCATTTCTGCCAAAGTTGAATTAAAAGCCTCTCCTGTGAAGAAGTGACATACGCCCAGCTTACTGAAACAAGTATTTGATTAGACTGTAATGTTATAGTGTAAGGAGGAGGGCAAATGTATATGCACTATTAGTAAACGGTAGAGCGAGGCTGCAGGTAAACGGTAGAGCGAGGCTGCGTCCTGCAGGTAAACGGTAGAGCGAGGCTGCGTCCTGCAGGTAAACGGTAGAGCGAGGCTGCCTCCTGCAGGTAAACGGTAGAGCGAGGCTGCCTCCTGCAGGTAAACGGTAGAGCGAAGCTGCCTCCTGCAGGTAAACGGTAGAGCGAGGCTGCCTCCTGCAGGTAAACGGTAGAGCGAGGCTGCCTCCTGCAGGTAAACGGTAGAGCGAGGCTGCGTCCTGCAGGTAAACGGTAGAGCGAGGCTGTGTCCTGCAGGTAAACGGTAGAGCGAGGCTGCGTCCTGCAGGTAAACGGTAGAACGAGACTGCCTCCTGCAGGTAAACGGTAGAGCGAGGCTGCAGGTAAACGGTAGAGCGAGGCTGCGTCCTGCAGGTAAACGGTAGAGCGAGGCTGCCTCCTGCAGGTAAACGGTAGAGCGAGGCTGCAGGTAAACGGTAGAGCGAGGCTGCGTCCTGCAGGTAAACGGTAGAGCGAGGCTGCAGGTAAACGGTAGAGCGAGGCTGCCTCCTGCAGGTAAACGGTAGAGCGAGGCTGCCTCCTGCAGGTAAACGGTAGAGCGAGGCTGCCTCCTGCAGGTAAACGGTAGAGCGAGGCTGCAGGTAAACGGTAGAGCGAGACTGCAGGTAAACGGTAGAGTGAGGCTGCCTCCTGCAGGTAAACGGTAGAGTGAGGCTGCCTCCTGCAGGTAAACGGTAGAGCGAGGCTGCCTCCTGCAGGTAAACGGTAGAGCGAGGCTGCCTCCTGCAGGTAAACGGTAGAGTGAGGCTGCAGGTAAATGGTAGAGTGAGGCTGCAGGTAAACGGTAGAGCGAGGCTGCGTCCTGCAGGTAAACGGTAGAGCGAGGCTGCGTCCTGCAGGTAAACGGTAGAGCGAGGCTGCGTCCTGCAGGTAAACGGTAGAGCGAGGCTGCGTCCTGCAGGTAAACGGTAGAGCGAGGCTGCGTCCTGCAGGTAAACGGTAGAGCGAGGCTGCGTCCTGCAGGTAAACGGTAGAGCGAGGCTGCAGGTAAACGGTAGAGCGAGGCTGCCTCCTGCAGGTAAACGGTAGAGCGAGGCTGCCTCCTGCAGGTAAACGGTAGAGCGAGGCTGCCTCCTGCAGGTAAACGGTAGAGCGAGGCTGCCTCCTGCAGGTAAACGGTAGAGCGAGGCTAAACGGTAAACAGGTAGAGCGAGGCTGCAGGTAAACGGTAGAGCGAGGCTGCAGGTAAACGGCAGAGCGAGGCTGCAGGTAAACGGTAGAGCGAGGCTGCAGGTAAACGGTAGAGCGAGGCTGCAGGCTAGAGCGAGGCTGCAAACGGTAGAGCGAGGCTGCAGGTAAACGGTAGAGCGAGGCTGCAGGTAAACGGTAGAGCGAGGCTGCAGGTAAACGGTAGAGCGAGGCTGCAGGTAAGGTAGAGCGAGGCTGCAGGTAAACGGTAGAGCGAGGCTGCAGGTAAACGGTAGAGCGAGGCTGCAGGTAAACGGTAGAGCGAGGCTGCAGGTAAACGGTAGAGCGAGGCTGCAGGTAAACGGTAGAGCGAGGCTGCAGGTAAACGGTAGAGCGAGGCTGCCTCCTGCAGGTAAACGGTAGAGCGAGGCTGCGTCCTGCAGGTAAACGGTAGAGCGAGGCTGCGTCCTGCAGGTAAACTGTAGAGCGAGGCTGCGTCCTGCAGGTAAACTGTAGAGCGAGGCTGCCTCCTGCAGGTAAACTAGAGCGAGGCTGCAGGTAAACTGTAGAGCGAGGCTGCAGGTAAACTGTAGAGCGAGGCTGCAGGTAAACGGTAGAGCGAGGCTGCAGGTAAACGGTAGAGCGAGGCTGCGTCCTGCAGGTAAACGGTAGAACGAGACTGCCTCCTGCAGGTAAACGGTAGAGCGAGGCTGCAGGTAAACGGTAGAGCGAGACTGCGTCCTGCAGGTAAACGGTAGAGCGAGGCTGCGTCCTGCAGGTAAACGGTAGAGCGAGGCTGCAGGTAAACGGTAGAGCGAGGCTGCGTCCTGCAGGTAAACGGTAGAGCGAGGCTGCAGGTAAACGGTAGAGCGAGGCTGCCTCCTGCAGGTAAACGGTAGAGCGAGGCTGCCTCCTGCAGGTAAACGGTAGAGCGAGGCTGCAGGTAAACGGTAGAGCGAGACTGCAGGTAAACGGTAGAGCGAGGCTGCCTCCTGCAGGTAAACGGTAGAGCGAGGCTGCCTCCTGCAGGTAAACGGTAGAGCGAGGCTGCGTCCTGCAGGTAAACGGTAGAGCGAGACTGCCTCCTGCAGGTAAACGGTAGAGCGAGGCTGCAGGTAAACGGTAGAGCGAGGCTGCCTCCTGCAGGTAAACGGTAGAGCGAGGCTGCGTCCTGCAGGTAAACGGTAGAGCGAGGCTGCGTCCTGCAGGTAAACGGTAGAGCGAGGCTGCCTCCTGCAGGTAAACGGTAGAGCGAGGCTGCAGGTAAACGGTAGAGCGAGGCTGCGTCCTGCAGGTAAACGGTAGAGCGAGGCTGCAGGTAAACGGTAGAGCGAGGCTGCCTCCTGCAGGTAAACGGTAGAGCGAGGCTGCCTCCTGCAGGTAAACGGTAGAGCGAGGCTGCCTCCTGCAGGTAAACGGTAGAGCGATGCTGCCTCCTGCAGGTAAACGGTAGAGCGAGGCTGCAGGTAAATGGTAGAGTGAGGCTGCAGGTAAACGGTAGAGTTAGCTGCTGCAGGTAAACGGTAGAGCGAGGCTGCGTCCTGCAGGTAAACGGTAGAGCGAGGCTGCGTCCTGCAGGTAAACAGTAGAGCGAGGCTGCAGGTAAACGGTAGAGCCCTGCAGGTAAACGGTAGAGCGAGGCTGCGTCCTGCAGGTAAACGGTAGAGCGAGGCTGCGTCCTGCAGGTAAACGGTAGAACGAGACTGCCTCCTGCAGGTAAACGGTAGAGCGAGGCTGCAGGTAAACGGTAGAGCGAGGCTGCGTCCTGCAGGTAAACGGTAGAGCGAGGCTGCGTCCTGCAGGTAAACGGTAGAGCGAGGCTGCCTCCTGCAGGTAAACGGTAGAGCGAGGCTGCAGGTAAACGGTAGAGCGAGGCTGCGTCCTGCAGGTAAACGGTAGAGCGAGGCTGCAGGTAAACGGTAGAGCGAGGCTGCAGGTAAACGGTAGAGCGAGGCTGCCTCCTGCAGGTAAACGGTAGAGCGAGGCTGCAGGTAAACGGTAGAGCGAGGCTGCAGGTAAACGGTAGAGCGAGGCTGCAGGTAAAGGCGAGCGGCTGCAGGTAAACGGTAGAGCGAGGCTGCAGGTAAACGGTAGAGCGAGGCTGCAGGTAAACGGTAGAGCGAGGCTGCAGGTAAACGGTAGAGCGAGGCTGCAGGTAAACGGTAGAGCGAGGCTGCCTCCTGCAGGTAAACGGTAGAGCGAGGCTGCGTCCTGCAGGTAAACGGTAGAGCGAGGCTGCGTCCTGCAGGTAAACGGTAGAGCGAGGCTGCGTCCTGCAGGTAAACGGTAGAGCGAGGCTGCCTCCTGCAGGTAAACGGTAGAGCGAGGCTGCCTCCTGCAGGTAAACGGTAGAGCGAGGCTGCAGGTAAACTGTAGAGTGAGGCTGCAGGTAAACGGTAGAGCGAGGCTGCGTCCTGCAGGTAAACGGTAGAGCGAGGCTGCGTCCTGCAGGTAAACGGTAGAACGAGACTGCCTCCTGCAGGTAAACGGTAGAGCGAGGCTGCAGGTAAACGGTAGAGCGAGGCTGCTTCCTGCAGGTAAACGGTAGAGCGAGGCTGCAGGTAAACGGTAGAGCGAGGCTGCGTCCTGCAGGTAAACGGTAGAGCGAGGCTGCAGGTAAACGGTAGAGCGAGGCTGCCTCCTGCAGGTAAACGGTAGAGCGAGGCTGCAGGTAAACGGTAGAGCGAGACTGCAGGTAAACGGTAGAGTGAGGCTGCCTCCTGCAGGTAAACGGTAGAGCGAGGCTGCCTCCTGCAGGTAAACGGTAGAGCGAGGCTGCCTCCTGCAGGTAAACGGTAGAGCGAGGCTGCCTCCTGCAGGTAAACGGTAGAGCGAGGCTGCAGGTAAACGGTAGAGTGAGGCTGCAGGTAAACGGTAGAGCGAGGCTGCGTCCTGCAGGTAAACGGTAGAGCGAGGCTGCGTCCTGCAGGTAAACGGTAGAGCGAGGCTGCGTCCTGCAGGTAAACGGTAGAGCGAGGCTGCAGGTAAACGGTAGAGCGAGGCTGCGTCCTGCAGGTAAACGGTAGAGCGAGGCTGCGTCCTGCAGGTAAACGGTAGAGCGAGGCTGCGTCCTGCAGGTAAACGGTAGAACGAGACTGCCTCCTGCAGGTAAATGGTAGAGCGAGGCTGCAGGTAAACGGTAGAGCGAGGCTGCGTCCTGCAGGTAAACGGTAGAGCGAGGCTGCCTCCTGCAGGTAAACGGTAGAGCGAGGCTGCAGGTAAACGGTAGAGCGAGGCTGCGTCCTGCAGGTAAACGGTAGAGCGAGGCTGCAGGTAAACGGTAGAGCGAGGCTGCAGGTAAACGGTAGAGCGAGGCTGCAGGTAAACGGTAGAGCGAGGCTGCAGGTAAACGGTAGAGCGAGGCTGCAGGTAAACGGTAGAGCGAGGCTGCCTCCTGCAGGTAAACGGTAGAGCGAGGCTGCCTAGAGCGAGGCTGCAGGTAAACGGTAGAGCGAGGCTGCCTCCTGCAGGTAAACGGTAGAGCGAGGCTGCCTCCTGCAGGTAAACGGTAGAGCGAGGCTGCCTCCTGCAGGTAAACGGTAGAGCGAGGCTGCCTCCTGCAGGTAAACGGTAGAGCGAGGCTGCCTCCTGCAGGTAAACGGTAGAGCGAGCTGCGTCCTGCAGGTAAACGGTAGAGCGAGGCTGCGTCCTGCAGGTAAACGGTAGAGCGAGGCTCCTGCAGGTAAACGGTAGAGCCTGCAGGTAAACGGTAGAGCGAGGCTGCGTCCTGCAGGTAAACGGTAGAGCGAGGCTGCGTCCTGCAGGTAAACGGTAGAGCGAGGCTGCGTCCTGCAGGTAAACGGTAGAGCGAGGCTGCGTCCTGCAGGTAAACGGTAGAGCGAGGCTGCGTCCTGCAGGTAAACGGTAGAGCGAGGCTGCAGGTAAACGGTAGAGCGAGGCTGCAGGTAAACGGTAGAGCGAGGCTGCAGGTAAACGGTAGAGCGAGGCTGTGTCCTGCAGGTAAACGGTAGAGCGAGGCTGCGTCCTGCAGGTAAACGGTAGAGCGAGGCTGCGTCCTGCAGGTAAACGGTAGAACGAGACTGCCTCCTGCAGGTAAACGGTAGAGCGAGGCTGCAGGTAAACGGTAGAGCGAGGCTGCCTCCTGCAGGTAAACGGTAGAGCGAGGCTGCCTCCTGCAGGTAAACGGTAGAGCGAGGCTGCAGGTAAACGGTAGAGCGAGGCTGCGTCCTGCAGGTAAGGCTGCAGGTAAGACGAGCGAGAGGCTGCAGGTAAACGGTAGAGCGAGGCTGCCTCCTGCAGGTAAACGGTAGAGCGAGGCTGCCTCCTGCAGGTAAACGGTAGAGCGAGGCTGCCTCCTGCAGGTAAACGGTAGAGCGAGGCTGCCTCCTGCAGGTAAACGGTAGAGCGAGGCTGCCGGTAGAGCGAGGCTGCAGGTAAACGGTAGAGCGAGGCTGCCTCCTAGAGCAGGCTGCAGGTAAACGGTAGAGCGAGGCTGCAGGTAAACGGTAGAGCGAGGCTGCAGGTAAACGGTAGAGCGAGGCTGCAGGTGGCGGTAGAGCGAGGCTGCAGGTAAACGGTAGAGCGAGGCTGCAGGTAAACGGTAGAGCGAGGCTGCAGGTAAACGGTAGAGCGAGGCTGCAGGTAAACGGTAGAGCGAGGCTGCAGGTAAACGGTAGAGCGAGGCTGCAGGTAAACGGTAGAGCGAGGCTGCCTCCTGCAGGTAAACGGTAGAGCGAGCTGCGTCCTGCAGGTAAACGGTAGAGCGAGCTGCGTCCTGCAGGTAAACGGTAGAGCGAGGCTGCAGGTAAACTGTAGAGCGAGGCTGCGTCCTGCAGGTAAACGGTAGAGCGAGGCTGCAGGTAAACTGTAGAGAGTGAGGCTGCAGGTAAACGGTAGAGCGAGGCTGCCTCCTGCAGGTAAACGGTAGAGCGAGGCTGCGTCCTGCAGGTAAACGGTAGAGCGAGCTGCTGCAGGTAAACGGTAGAGCGAGACTGCCTCCTGCAGGTAAACGGTAGAGCGAGGCTGCAGGTAAACGGTAGAGCGAGCTGCAGGTAAACGGTAGAGCGAGGCTCCTGCAGGTAAGCGAGGCTGCAGGTAAACGGTAGAGCGAGGCTGCGTCCTGCAGGTAAACGGTAGAGCGAGGCTGCAGGCTGCAGGTAAACGGTAGAGCGAGGCTGCCTCCTGCAGGTAAACGGTAGAGCGAGGCTGTAAACGTAGAGCCTGCAGGTAAACGGTAGAGTGAGGCTGCCTCCTGCAGGTAAACGGTAGAGCGAGGCTGCCTCCTGCAGGTAAACGGTAGAGCGAGGCTGCCTCCTGCAGGTAAACGGTAGAGCGAGGCTGCCTCCTGCAGGTAAACGGTAGAGCGAGGCTGCGTCCTGCAGGTAAACGGTAGAGCGAGGCTGCGTCCTGCAGGTAAACGGTAGAGCGAGGCTGCGTCCTGCAGGTAAACGGTAGAACGAGACTGCCTCCTGCAGGTAAACGGTAGAGCGAGGCTGCAGGTAAACGGTAGAGCGAGGCTGCGTCCTGCAGGTAAACGGTAGAGCGAGGCTGCCTCCTGCAGGTAAACGGTAGAGCGAGGCTGCAGGTAAACGGTAGAGCGAGGCTGCGTCCTGCAGGTAAACGGTAGAGCGAGGCTGCAGGTAAACGGTAGAGCGAGGCTGCCTCCTGCAGGTAAACGGTAGAGCGAGGCTGCAGGTAAACGGTAGAGCGAGACTGCAGGTAAACGGTAGAGCGAGACTGCAGGTAAACGGTAGAGCGAGGCTGCCTCCTGCAGGTAAACGGTAGAGCGAGGCTGCCTCCTGCAGGTAAACGGTAGAGCGAGGCTGCAGGTAAACGGTAGAGTGAGGCTGCCTCCTGCAGGTAAACGGTAGAGCGAGGCTGCGTCCTGCAGGTAAACGGTAGAGCGAGGCTGCGTCCTGCAGGTAAACGGTAGAGCGAGGCTGCAGGTAAACGGTAGAGCGAGGCTGTGTCCTGCAGGTAAACGGTAGAGCGAGGCTGCCTCCTGCAGGTAAACGGTAGAGCGAGGCTGCGTCCTGCAGGTAAACGGTAGAGCGAGGCTGCGTCCTGCAGGTAAACGGTAGAGCGAGGCTGCGTCCTGCAGGTAAACGGTAGAGCGAGGCTGCAGGTAAACGGTAGAGCGAGGCTGCAGGTAAACGGTAGAGCGAGGCTGTGTCCTGCAGGTAAACGGTAGAGCGAGGCTGCGTCCTGCAGGTAAACGGTAGAGCGAGGCTGCGTCCTGCAGGTAAACGGTAGAACGAGACTGCCTCCTGCAGGTAAACGGTAGAGCGAGGCTGCAGGTAAACGGTAGAGCGAGCGTCCTGCAGGTAAACGGAGCGAGGCTGCGTCCTGCAGGTAAACGGTAGAGCGAGGCTGCCTCCTGCAGGTAAACGGTAGAGCGAGGCTGCAGGTAAACGGTAGAGCGAGGCTGCAGGTAAACGGTAGAGCGAGGCTGCGTCCTGCAGGTAAACGGTAGAGCGAGGCTGCAGGTAAACGGTAGAGCGAGGCTGCAGGCTGCGAGGCTGCAGGTAAACGGTAGAGCGAGGCTGCAGGTAAAAAGAGCGAGGCTGCAGGTAAACGCGAGAGCGAGGCTGCAGGTAAACGGTAGAGCGAGGCTGCAGGTAAACGGTAGAGCGAGGCTGCAGGTAAACGGTAGAGCGAGGCTGCAGGTAAACGGTAGAGCGAGGCTGCCTCCTGCAGGTAAACGGTAGAGCGAGGCTGCCTCCTGCAGGCTGCAGGTAAACGGTAGAGCGAGGCTGCCTCCTGCAGGTAAACGGTAGAGCGAGGCTGCTCCTGCAGGTAAACGGTAGAGCGAGGCTGCGTCCTGCAGGTAAACGGTAGAGCGAGGCTGCCTCCTGCAGGTAAACGGTAGAGCGAGGCTGCCTCCTGCAGGTAAACGGTAGAGCGAGGCTGCGTCCTGCAGGTAAACGGTAGAGCGAGGCTGCCTCCTGCAGGTAAACGGTAGAGCGAGGCTGCGTCCTGCAGGTAAACGGTAGAGCGAGGCTGCGTCCTGCAGGTAAACGGTAGAGCGAGGCTGCCTCCTGCAGGTAAACGGTAGAGCGAGGCTGCAGGTAAACGGTAGAGCGAGGCTGCCTCCTGCAGGTAAACGGTAGAGCGAGGCTGCAGGTAAACGGTAGAGCGAGGCGTCCTGCAGGTAAACGGTAGAGCGAGGCTGCAGGTAAACGGTAGAGCGAGGCTGCCTCCTGCAGGTAGGCTGCAGGTAGAGCGAGGGCCTCCTGCAGGTAAACGGTAGAGCGAGACTGCAGGTAAACGGTAGAGTGAGGCTGCCTCCTGCAGGTAAACGGTAGAGCGAGGCTGCCTCCTGCAGGTAAATGGTAGAGCGAGGCTGCCTCCTGCAGGTAAACGGTAGAGCGATGCTGCAGGTAAACGGTAGAGTGAGGCTGCAGGTAAACGGTAGAGTGAGGCTGCCTCCTGCAGGTAAACGGTAGAGCGAGGCTGCCTCCTGCAGGTAAACGGTAGAGCGAGGCTCGCCTCCTGCAGGTAAACGGTAGAGCGAGGCTGCCTCTGTGTCCTGCAGGTAAACGGTAGAGCGAGGGTCCTGCAGGTAAACGGTAGAGCGAGGCTGCGTCCTGCAGGTAAACGGTAGAGCGAGACTGCCTCCTGCAGGTAAATGGTAGAGCGAGGCTGCAGGTAAACGGTAGAGCGAGGCTGCGTCCTGCAGGTAAACGGTAGAGCGAGGCTGCCTCCTGCAGGTAAACGGTAGAGCGAGGCTGCAGGTAAACGGTAGAGCGAGGCTGCGTCCTGCAGGTAAACGGTAGAGCGAGGCGAGGCTGCAGGTACGGTAGAGCGAGGGTGCAGGTAAACGGTAGAGCGAGGCTGCCTCCTGCAGGTAAACGGTAGAGCGAGGGCCTCCTGCAGGTAAACGGTAGAGCGAGGCTGCCTCCTGCAGGTAAACGGTAGAGCGAGGCTGCAGGTAAACGGTAGAGCGAGGCTGCCTCCTGCAGGTAAACGGTAGAGCGAGGCTGCAGGTAAACGGTAGAGCGAGGCTGCCTCCTGCAGGTAAACGGTAGAGCGAGGCTGCCTCCTGCAGGTAAACGGTAGAGCGAGGCTGCCTCCTGCAGGTAAACGGTAGAGCGAGGCTGCCTCCTGCAGGTAAACGGTAGAGCGAGGCTGCCTCCTGCAGGTAAACGGTAGAGCGAGGCTGCCTCCTGCAGGTAAACGGTAGAGCGAGACTGCGTCCTGCAGGTAAACGGTAGAGCGAGGCTGCAGGTAAACGGTAGAGCGAGGCTGCCTCCTGCAGGTAAACGGTAGAGCGAGGCTGCAGGTAAACGGTAGAGCGAGGCTGCGTCCTGCAGGCTGTAGAGCGAGGCTGCAGGTAAACGGTAGAGCGAGGCTGCCTCCTGCAGGTAAAGCGAGGCTGCAGGTAAACGGAGGCGAGGCTGCCTCCTGCAGGTAAACGGTAGAGCGAGGCTGCCTCGAGACTGCAGGTAAAGGCTGCCTCCTAGAGCGAGGCTGCCTCCTGCAGGTAAACGGTAGAGCGAGGCTGCCTCCTGCAGGTAAACGGTAGAGCGAGGCTGCAGGTCCTGCAGGTAGAGCGAGGCTGCCTCCTGCAGGTAAACGGTAGAGCGAGGCTGCAGGTAAACGGTAGAGCTGAGGCTGCAGGTAAACGGTAGAGTGAGGCTGCCTCCTGCAGGTAAACGGTAGAGCGAGGCTGCGTCCTGCAGGTAAACGGTAGAGCGAGGCCTCCTGCAGGTAAACGGTAGAGCGAGGCTGCCTCCTGCAGGTAAACGGTAGAGCGAGGCTGCAGGTAAACGGTAGAGCGAGGCTGCCTCCTGCAGGTAAACGGTAGAGCGAGGCTGCGTCCTGCAGGTGCGGTAGAGCGAGGCTGCCTCCTGCAGGTAAACGGTAGAGCGAGCTGCTGCAGGTAAACGGTAGAGCGAGGCTGCGTCCTGCAGGTAAACGGTAGAGCGAGGCTGCAGGTAAACTGCAGGAGGCTGCAGGTAAACGGTAGAGCGAGCTGCAGGCCTAGAGCGAGGCTGCAGGTAAAGCAGAGCGAGGCTGAGGTAAACGGTAGAGCGAGGCTGCCTCCTGCAGGTAAACGGTAGAGCGAGCTGCCTCCTGCAGGTAAACGGTAGAGCGAGGCTGCCTCCTGCAGGTAAACGGTAGAGCGAGGCTGCCTCCTGCAGGTAAACGGTAGAGCGAGGCTGCCTCCTGCAGGTAAACGGTAGAGCGAGGCTGCCTCCTGCAGGTAAACGGTAGAGCGAGGCTGCCTCCTGCAGGTAAACGGTAGAGCGAGGCTGCCTCCTGCAGGTAAACGGTAGAGCGAGGCTGCCTCCTGCAGGTAAACGGTAGAGCGAGGCTGCGTCCTGCAGGTAAACGGTAGAGCGAGGCTGCCTCCTGCAGGTAAACGGTAGAGCGAGCTCCTGCAGGTAAACGGTAGAGCGAGGCTGCGTCCTGCAGGTAAACGGTAGAGCGAGGCTGCGTCCTGCAGGTAAACGGTAGAGCGAGGCTGCGTCCTGCAGGTAAACGGTAGAGCGAGGCTGCAGGTAAACGGTAGAGCGAGGCTGCAGGTAAACGGTAGAGCGAGGCTGCCTCCTGCAGGTAAACGGTAGAGCGAGGCTGCCTCCTGCAGGTAAACGGTAGAGCGAGGCTGCCGTCCTGCAGGTAAACGGTAGAGCGAGGCTGCGTCCTGCAGGTAAACGGTAGAGCGAGCTGCGTCCTGCAGGTAAACGGTAGAGCGAGCTGCCTCCTGGCTGCGAGGCTGCAGGTAAACGGTAGAGCGAGGCTGCCTCCTGCAGGTAAACGGTAGAGCGAGGCTGCCTCCTGCAGGTAAACGGTAGAGCGAGGCTGCCTCCTGCAGGTAAACGGTAGAGCGAGGCTGTCCTGCAGGTAAGCGAGGCTGCGTCCTGCAGGTAGAGCGAGACTGCCTCCTGCAGGTAAACGGTAGAGCGAGGCTGCAGGTAAACGGTAGAGCGAGGCTGCGTCCTGCAGGTAAACGGTAGAGCGAGGCTGCTCCTGCAGGTAAACGGTAGAGCGAGGCCTCCTGCAGGTAAACGGTAGAGCGAGGCTGCAGGTCCTGCAGGTAAACGGTAGAGCGAGGCTGCAGGTAAACGGTAGAGCGAGGCTGCGTCCTGCAGGTAAACGGTAGAGCGAGGCTGCCTCCTGCAGGTAAACGGTAGAGCGAGGCTGCAGGTAAACGGTAGAGCGAGGCTGCCTCCTGCAGGTAAACGGTAGAGCGAGGCTGCCTCCTGCAGGTAAACGGTAGAGCGAGGCTGCCTCCTGCAGGTAAACGGTAGAGCGAGGCTGCCTCCTGCAGGCTGCTCCTGCAGGTAAACGGTAGAGCGAGGCTGCGTCCTGCAGGTAAACGGTAGAGCGAGGCTGCCTCCTGCAGGTAAACGGTAGAGCGAGGCTGCCTCCTGCAGGTAAACGGTAGAGCGAGGCTGTCCTGCAGGTAAACGGTAGAGCGAGGCTGCGTCCTGCAGGTAAACGGTAGAGCGAGGCTGCGTCCTGCAGGTAAACGGTAGAGCGAGGCTGCTCCTGCAGGTAAACGGTAGAGCGAGGCTGCCTCCTGCAGGTAAACGGTAGAGCGAGGCTGCCTCCTGCAGGTAAACGGTAGAGCGAGGCTGCCTCCTGCAGGTAAACGGTAGAGCGAGGCTGCGTCCTGCAGGTAAACGGTAGAGCGAGGCTGCGTCCTGCAGGTAAACGGTAGAGCGAGGCTGCCTCCTGCAGGTAAACGGTAGAGGTAGCTGCCTCCTGCAGGCTGCGAGGCTGCAGGTAAACGGTAGAGCGAGGCTGCTGCGGGTAAACGGTAGAGCGAGGCTGCAGGTAAACGGTAGAGCGAGGCTGCTCCTGCAGGTAAACGGTAGAGCGAGGCTGCGTCCTGCAGGTAAACGGTAGAGCCTCCGAGGTAAACGGTAGAGCGAGGCTGCAGGTAAACGGTAGAGCGAGGCTGCGTCCTGCAGGTAAACGGTAGAGCGAGGCTGCGTCCTGCAGGTAAACGGTAGAGCGAGGCTGCGTCCTGCAGGTAAACGGTAGAGCGAGGCTGCGTCCTGCAGGTAAACGGTAGAGCGAGGCTGCGTCCTGCAGGTAAACGGTAGAGCGAGGCTGCGTCCTGCAGGTAAACGGTAGAGCGAGGCTGCCTCCTGCGGGTAAACGGTAGAGCGAGGCTGCCTCCTGCGGGTAAACGGTAGAGCGAGGCTGCCTCCTGCGGGTAAACGGTAGAGCGAGGCTGCCTCCTGCGGGTAAACGGTAGAGCGAGGCTGCCTCCTGCGGGTAAACGGTAGAGCGAGGCTGCCCTCCTGCGAGGCTGTGCGGTAAACAGAGCGAGGCTGCGTCCTGCGGGTAAACGGTAGAGCGAGGCTGCCTCCTGCGGGTAAACGGTAGAGCGAGGCTGGGGGTCAACGGTAGAGCGAGGCTGCGTCCTGCAGGTAAACGGTAGAGCGAGGCTGGGGGTCAACGGTAGAGCGAGGCTGCGTCCTGCAGGTAAACGGTAGAGCGAGGCTGGGGGTCAACGGTAGAACGAGGCTGCGGGTCAACGGTAGAGTGATGATGGCAGGGACCGTCCTGCTGGCCTACTACTTTGAGTTGGGTCAGGTTGTATTTAGGTTAGTGTTCCAGCCTGATATCTCCCTGATGTTGTCTCTCCAGCTGGTGATAATGGCAGGAACCGTCCTGCTGGCCTACTACTTTGAGCTGACCGACACGTTCGGCATCCACGTCCAGGGGTTCTTCTGCAACGATGCTGACCTGATGAAGCCGTACCCCGGGGTGGACGAGAGCAGCTTCATCCCTCCCCTCATCCTCTACTGCGTGGTCGCCGCTGTTCCCACCACCATCGTGAGTACTAGGTTACTGACGGACTCTGTCCTCTGTCTCTGTCTGTCCATCTCTCTTCTGTCTCTGTGCCCCCTCCCACCACCATCGTGAGTACTAGGTTACTGACTGACTCTGTCCTCTGTCTCTGTCTGTCCATCTCTCTTCTGTCTCTGTGCCCCCTCCCACCACCATCGTGAGTACTAGGTTACTGACGGACTCTGTCCTCTGTCTCTGTCTGTCCATCTCTCTTCTGTCTCTGTGCCCCCTCCCACCACCATCGTGAGTACTAGGTTACTGACTGACTCTGTCCTCTGTCTCTGTCTGTCCATCTCTCTTCTGTTTCTGTGCCCCCTCCCACCACCATCGTGAGTACTAGGTTACTGACTGACTCTGTCTGTCCATCTCTCTTCTGTCTCTGTGCCCCCTCCCACCACCATCGTGAGTACTAGGTTACTGACGGACTCTGTCCTCTGTCTCTGTGCCCCCTCCCACCACCATCGTGAGTACTAGGTTACTGACTGACTCTGTCTTGCTTCAGACTTGATTTCCCATATCAAAAAAATGTAATAAGGATTATTCCTCCTGTAGCAAACTGGCTCGAATTAAAATCCTGCATCTGTATTATTTACAGATCAAATGCTCCTAATTTCTACTGAAATATTGATTTCTAGGTTTAATTATGACTGCTAGATTCACTGGAGGAAAAAACAGATGTTTTTTTTAAGTCACTGAGGCACTGACACGGTTTCATTAGTTCAAAGAACGAACACTAGATGGCACTGTTGCTACACTAGATCTACTGCCTACAGTTCGGCAGCAGCCATAGCAGCTCTACATGCCCGTCTCTGGCGCCAACACAGACTGCACCTTTATTTAACTAGGCAAGTCAGTTAAGATCAAATTCTTATGACGGCCTAGCAGGGAACAGTGGGTTAACTGCCTTGTTCAGGGGCAGAACAACAGATTCTTACCTTGTCAGCTCAGGGATTCGATCCAGCAACCTTTCAGTTACTGGCCCAGTGCTCTAACTACTAGGCTACCTGCTGCCCAAGGTAGCCTACCATTACACCCACACTCAATAAATTATAATATATACTATTTAGCATAAACCTTTATCCTAAGCGACTTAGTAATTCCAGTGTTTTACTTGCTATATTGTATTTACTTCGCCACCATGGCCATTTTTTGCCTTTACCTCCCTTATCTCACCTCACATTGTATAAAGACATATTTTCCTACTGTATTATTGACTGTATGCTTGTTTTACAACTCTGTGTTGTTGTATGTGTCGAACTGCTTTGCTTTATCTTGGCCAGGTCGCAATTTAAAGCTGGATGAAATAAATCAATACATAGAAGTCATGCATGTTCATGTGGGTGACCTCAGTGGGTATCAAACATATCCTGATGCTCTACCAACTGAACCAAGACCAACTAACACCTCCAGTGTTACATTTTAGTCAACTTATCAGACGCGCCTATCCAGAGTGACTTAGTGGCATTATTTAAAGATATTTAAAGTGACTAGTGATAACTTTTTAAGTCATAAAAAAAAAAAAAAGTGGCCAGTTATTTCAATCTGTGTGTTGGCAGCAGCCTCTCCGATAACGATGGCTGTTTAACAGTCTGATGGCTGTCGTGGAAATTTCCTCTATTTACCAAATCATGGGAGCAAACCACACACACAAGTCAAGAGTTAGTTATCAATGTCCATCTTTAATTATATTATATATTATTTTGACTTTCAACAGTTCAGTATCTGTAATGAAAAGTTGAGAGTCCCAACACAATGGCAAAATGGGATCCTTTATAGCAAAGATACACAGGATAAGACCGCATCGGCATAATTCATTGTTCAGCTTTGTCTCCTCTCTCATACCCCAGAACCATAAACCAACCCTCCATATCAACAGGCATATATCAAATTGTCATTTAGATACAACCAATTCTAAATACAACCAATCCTGGACAAACTCACGGAGAGGATAGAATGATTCCAGACACTGCCATCCTCCATGGGAAAAGTAGGGAGTGAACTGGCGACACAGTGGAGCAAAAGATATGTTTACACATGATGACACTTTGACCTCTCCCCTCTCTGTGGCCCATGCAACTTAGTCTTGACATAGAACATTGATGATCTTTATGGCCTTCTTCTAACATCAGGTGCTGTAGGTGTCCTGGAGGGCAGGTAGTTTTGCCCCCGGTGATGCGTTGGGCAGACCACACCCCTCTGGAGAGCCCTGTGGTTGAGGGCAGTGCAGTTGCCGTACCAGGCGGTGATACAGCCCGACAGGATGTTCTCGATTGTGCATCTGTAAAAGTTTGAGGGTTTTAGGTGACACAAGGGTTAGGGCTGGCTGTTAATGCTAATTTGGCGGGACATGGACTCTACAAGGTGTTGCAAGCGTTCCACAGGGATGCTGGCTGATGTTGACTCCGATGCTTCCCATAGTTGTCAAGTTGGCTGGATGTCCTTTGGGTGGTGGACCATTCTTGATACACACAGGAAACTTTATTGAGCATGAAAAACCCCAGCAGCATTGCAGCCTTGACACAAACTGTTGCTCCTGGCACCTACTACCAAACCCTGTTCAAAGGCACACTATTTTGTCTTTGTTCACCCTCTCTGTTAGATCAAGGCTCCTTTAACCTCCTCTCCTTCATCTACACAGCGATTGAAGTGGCTTTAACAAGTGACATCAATAAGGGATCATAGTTTTCACCTGATCTGTCTATGCCATGGAAAGAGCAGGTGTTCTTAATATTTTGTACACTGTCTGTCTTCACATCTTCATCGGAGAGGTTTCCAAGTACAATGGTTCTTCCTTTTTAAAAGTTGCTGCGTACTGCAGCACAGCTTGCGGGGTGCCGCAGAATTCAATGGCACGTTATTTAAGTGGCAGCCATTGTTGCCAGAATGCCGCAATTTACCACAATCTGCCACCATCTACCACAAACCGTCGCGGCATAAGCTCCAAACTTTTAAAGGAAGAACCACTGTACATCATGAAGTCCATCTTGATGGAGGTTAGGCTCAATGTGTTTAACATTACCATGCATCTGTCTATCATCAGATCTTCATCGGGGAGGTATCCATGTACGTCATGAAGTCCACACGGGCGGTGCTACTAACCCAGGAGAAGACCATGGTGACGGGGAAGTGCTGCTACCTGAACGCCCTTACCAGGAGAGTCATCAGGTTTATTGGTTAGTTATTGGTGACCTACTGGTCATGTCAGTGGTGTTACTTGTATATTACATGTTGAACGTAGTTACATGTTGAGTAGCCAACTCTTAGCAAACTATTTTATAGTATTTAAAAAAAAATGTAATTTAGCTGACATTCTTATTCATAGTGACTTACTGCAGCAATTAGGTTTAAGTGCACATTGATAGATTTTTCACCTAGTCAGCTCAGGGATTTGAACTAGCAACCTTTGTTACTGGCCCACCTTCTCTTAACCATTAGGCTTTCATACAAACATCTGCTGCAGATTAACATGGGGCCCATTCAGTTAGTGTGATTGAAGCTGTAATTATGAGAGCAGTTTGGAACTCTCCGAGATGTCTTCACGGTTTCTACTGACGACCCTTCTCTCTAGTAGAACGTCTGTCAGGGTGCTCAGTGACACCGTGTCAGGGTGCTCAATGACACCGTGTCAGGGTGCTCAGTGATACCGTGTCAGGGTGCTCAATGACACCGTGTCAGGGTGCTCAATGACACCGTGTCAGGGTGCTCAATGACACCGTGTCAGGGTGCTCAATGACACC